>NC_140971.1:98543288-98568288 GCF_056783735.1 Eptatretus burgeri
GGTGCGAGAATGGCCGTAGAAGGAGAGGCGAAGGTGGTGCAGGGTTTTCGGTGGTGGTTTGATGGTTATGGTGCCGTTTGGGAATGGCGGTGATGCGATGATGTGGGATTGAGTTGTGAAGGTAAAGGTTGTGGCTGTTGGCGTTGTTGTTGTCTGAGGGTTGGAGCGTGGTTGTAGTTGGTGACGATGGCTGGCGTGGTGGTTAAGGTGGTTGTTGTGTGATGGCGGTTGAGACGTGGTTGGTTCAAAATAAAGATAGAACAGAAAAACGGCTATCTCAAAGCGTCGCAGCCCCAATGAATCACATAAACGCCCTCTATACAATGGGTTTTGGGGCTAACTACACATGTACTTAGAGATATCTCACCTACGGGCCCTGAATGGTGGTTTGCGAATTTCCACAGCCGTAACAGTGTATTTGTATGCATGTCTGGCATGTTAGCACTTTTTGGGTTCTAATCCAAGTGAGATGTTAAATAATGTCCTTTCCTCCAAAGTATAAACCTTCCCCTGAATATGATCCACCATTCCTCCTTCAATAACACTCTGATGTAAATTTGATAAGAGGGAGTAAACTGCGAACAATCTCAGGCAATGGCAATGGCATATGGTCAGTCTTCACCTTGAATTTGTGCTCTTAAAGTTTTCTTCCATGAGGGTGTCATTTCTTATTGTGGTTCCAACTCATTCTCTCTTTCAGAAGAAGAGCGCAGGTTGCGGGCGAACGACCGGGAGTACAATGAGAAATTTCAGTACGCGGTGAGTGCTCGTCCATCATTGTTGCAATCGTCGCTCTCTGACTTGCCTTGTAAACGTGAGGCATAAACTATTAAAGCAGAAATCGGGAATTGTGTTATGAGGCCACATTGTATTTTGATTAAATCTAAAAATAAATGTGCACGTGGCAATGTGGTTTTATTTACTTGTTTGTTTGTTTGTTTATTTTAAACAGTGTTGAGGCTCATGGCGGAGGTAGAACGCAAAAAGGATCAGGATGTAACAGAATGAAAATAACAGGCGAAAGAAAGTGAGGGGGGCAGGGTGGGGGACATACCAACAGCAGGGTTGAGAGAAAAAAAATAGAGGGAGTCTTGGCGAAATGCAGACTAGGAGAGAACAAAGGGGGGTGTACAACATGGATCCAGCCACAAACTCTGTCACAGAAGTGGAAGGAAAACTGGAAATTTGGGAAGGGGTAGCCTTGTGGAGGGTCAATGTGTGTGGAAGAAGATCATGGTTGTGGGTGGGTTGGGGTGGGAGTGTGATCTGAGATGGTGGTGAACAGCTATGTTGAAGCCTTTGTGGGTACAATGAGATTGATGAGATTGAGGAAGTAAAAACAACCAAACATAAGAATAACAGTAAAAGTTTTTATTGAAAAAAGCTGGACTTACTAGTCAGTAGAGCCAACGTTTTGGCAAGAATCCACTCGTCTTGGTCATGGCAGATGTTCAAGTGAAGAGGTCCAACCGTCGTATGATACCCGGGTTGGTCTACAGACCAACTGATCCGACCACCGGCAGAGGTCATGTGGTGATTACTAAGGTTTTTTTGTTTGTTTTGTATACCGTGTTGAAGCTCGTGTAAGAGCGAATACATACAAACATGTAACAAGGCGAGAGAGGGAAGCACAAAATAGTGGGGAACAGAGACAATAAGAGATCTGGGGAATGGAGAGGGATGGGGTGGGGTACACAGGGTAAACAAGATGGACACAGCAGGGCCTTTCAGGAAGGAAAACAGTAAATTTGATTGAGGTGGGTTTGGGGTGGATTAATGGGGGTAGTAAAGATGAGGATAAGAGATGGTGGTGAACTGCTGTTTTGAAGGCCTGGAGGGAGAAGTGGGGGAAAAAGGGGTAATGAAAGGGTGAAGGTGTTCAGCAGTGATTCTTCATTTTGGCAGTTTCACCAGAAGGGGGGGGGGGTTTGGTGGACCTTGAGCACGTTCAGGAAATGTAGGGGGGACAGATCACAGATAGAGCGAGGGGGAGGGGGGAGGCAAGGTCAGAGAGGAGATGGTAGAAGACATAAAGACCACCGACCTGCCTCTGGTGAGAGAGTGAGAGGCCCAAAGACTCGGCTTCATCATGAGAGATACCAATGATCCTAAAGCCTTGGTTTCCACAGCGTGAAGACGAGCTTGGTGTGAGGCAGGAGCACCACCCCAAGTGGGGTAGCAGTACTCCATCGGACGGCGAATGAAAGCTTTGTAAGTGGTTAGGAGCTTAGGTGTACCAAGGAAGGCCTTTGCACGATGTAGGATGCCCATTTGGTGACTGGCTTTGGAGGGCAGCTTGGAGACGTGGCATTCACAGGAAAGATCGTGGCAGATAGTGAGGCGGTTCTTTTGGAGAGATATAGTGAGAGTGTGAGATTTGTCAGGATTGAAAGGCATGTTCCAAGTATTTGACCAGCTTGTGATTTTATCCAGGTCTGCAGAGAGTTAAGAGGCTGCTGCCTGTTGATCAGAGGGATGATAGTTGGTTCGGCAGAGGGTGGAGTCATCAGGAAAGAGATAAAGAGGATTTTCCAGAGAGTCGGAGAGATCATTGCTGAAAACCAGAAAAAGAACATGGCCCAGAACGCTGCCTTGAAGAACTTCAGCTTGGAGAGGAAGAGGGGATGAAAGAACTCCATTTCGGGCCACACGTTGACTGCGACAGGAGAGGAAGTCTGTGAACCATGAGTGGAGATGGCCTTGGATACCATAGGAGGAGAGTTTGGTGTGCAGGGCAGGGTGCCAGACCGTGTCAAAAGCATGCGATAGGTCTTGGGATATGGCTCTGATTTCATGTCCGGCATTGAGGATCTCCATCCATTGTTGGGAGAGCAGAAACAGCATATCTAGGGTAGAGTGACCTGGTCTGAAACCAAATTGATGATTGGAAATCAAGCCATTGGAGAAGAGAAAGGATTTAATGTCTGAAGCGATGTTGGATTCCATAACCTTGCTGATGATTGGTCTGTAGTTGCATGGATATGTTTTTGCACCTTTTTTATGCAGGGCAGTAATGTTTGCTGATTTCCAAGTAGATGGCAGATGACCTTGAGTAAATGAGAGGGTGAACAGAACATAGAGAGGGTGAGCAAGAGCAGAGGAGCAGAATAGGACATGTGGGCTGATGCCGTCTGGACCAGTTGCAGAATCTGAGTCGAGGTTTGACAGCAAGCTCTCCACCTTGTCAGGAGAAATGGATACAGAGTCCAAGAACAGCTGGGTGTGACTGGGTAAGGTGGGTACAGAAACCGATGGGTTTGGAACACAAGATTTAGATGGAAACACAGTTTCGACATTCCACCTTTTTGCTTGCGGTTCAAAACGAGCTTCTTCACTTCAACATCTGCCGTAAGCAAGGCGAATGGATTCTCGCCAAAACGTCGGCTTTATCGACTCGCAAGTCCAGCTTTCAAAATTGAAAATTATAAACTTTTCCTGTTTTAATTCGACCGATGAATAATAACAACCTGCATTGATAAGAATAACAGTTTAGCTTGTCCACCGTTAAAAAAATAAATAAATAAATAAATAAATAAATAGAAACCTCGAGAAGCACCGATGTTTTGGGACCAGGCCCTTCCTCAGGGCGAGATGATAGAAAACCTTTTCCTATTCCGTTTTGCTCTGAGGAAGAAAGGGCAAATCCCCAAATGTAAGCACGTCAATGTTTTTCACCTTTTATATGAGCTGAACAGTTTTTATTATTATTTTTTATTTTATTTCCCACGAGATCACATTTCTCGTGTAAAGGTGTTCTTGTTTTGGATGCTTTGTATTGTGAGAATAGTGTGATCGGCATGTTGATAAACTGAGTTTTATACAATCTCAGTAAACTCGTCTGTACCGTACAGCCATGCTCTGTTGCCACCTTATTGTGAGACTCTCATTGGTTGTGTGTCGATGGAACGTTTTTATCCAGTGTGTTTATCACTTCTCTGGAACATAATGTTCTTCATAAGTGTCTGTGTTTGAGCATGATAGTAGAATCTGTTTGTTGTTTAAAAAAAAACATAAATGTTATTATTCATTTATACATGTGAGAGTTGTGGAATGCAGTTTGATTAATGCCAACACGACACTAATATAGCAGGAATTAATCTTTTTTTATACTTCACACCCTCCTGCCATGACCATTGATGGTAACTTTTACATTTGATTTGTCGATCGTACAGTTTGTTCCAAAGTTTTTATTCTGAAATGTTTGCTGGAAATATTTAACCAAGCTCTTTGACGTATTCCTTCGTTCCGTTGGTCATACTTGGATGTAGCAACTTAAATTGTTGAGGCAACCTTTTTAGGTCATCTCTACCGAGATGACCTAATAAAGCCGGACCAAATGTCCGTACGTCCGTCCGTACATCCGTCAATTTTTCTTTCCTATCTTGATGAAACTTAGTATGTGGGTAGAGGTCGATGAGTGTTGCACAACGATATAACTTTTGTCCGGGTTCAAGGTCAGGGACGAGGTCACGAGGTCACGTAAGTTATAAAAATCGCCATTTTCAAAACCTATCTTGTCTGCCATTCTACAAGATATTCGGCAACTTTATTGATTATGATCGTAGAAAATATTATCTTGTATCTAACTGGACAGATTTTTGAATTTCCTTCCCGTTTGATCGTCACGTGATCTGGAAGCTGGCCAAAAACGCCGATGCGATTCGCAAAGAAGGAAGGAAGGAGAAATGAAATATAAATATAAAACACATTTTTAGCCTTTTATATTTATACATTTTCTGCCGAAGGTGCAAAAGTTTCAAAACCCGAAATGCAAACGTCGGCATTTATTTTCAAAATATAATTTTGTGCGTGCGCGCCAAAATGCCGAGTCATCTTTCAGCAAGCTGCGCAGTTGAACTGCGCAGTAGTCTTCGGTCATAACTGAACATTGAGAACTTGTGGTATTATAGAGATGACCGTCACCCTCACACGGGGGTAATTTTATTTAAAGAGTTAATAAAAAAAAATCACTTTTGTTTGAAGGAAGCGGTTCAGTTTGGCATGTTTAATATGAAATCGGCAAAGCCTAGAAACCAACGAAACCCATTCAAGTTACCCTTGAGAAAACCTTAGAATTGATGGTTGTTGTTCTTCATTTTTGACGGGCGTCCGGATGGAAGGAGCGACATTGTGAAATATTGAAGCGGCTTCACTGCTTTAAATTTATTATTATTATTATTATTATTATTATTATTATTATTATTATTATTATTATTGTTTAAGAACAAAGTGCAACACTTTTACAAAGTACCAAAGGGTATGCAGGTGGGGGTGAACATACAAAAGCAGCAATAATGGGGGAGGGTGGGGGGGGACGATACAATTTCCTATGGCCCGGAGAGGAACAGACTGGGAATGAATCATTTGGAAAAGAACTTGGATGTGCATGGATGAGCGAATTAGGTAGTGATGAGCAGCTCATTTGAAGGGAGGAAGACTATTTTGGAGTTGTGGAGTTAAAGGTGGGACGAATGATTACGGGTGTGCATCCGATCTGGACTTTGGGAAAGTGAGCAGGTGAGGATTTCTTGAGGATTGAGGTCATGACGAATAATCCAGGTTGAGGAGCCATGTGTGATCTGGAGAGTTTGGGAGTGGCAAGGGCAGGTGTCCATCCATTGGGACCATACTCTGTGTAGAGCGTTGGTACTGCCTAAGCAGTCTCCTTGGCTATGGGGCACAATCCTGGACGGTTCACCACTCCGACACAATATACCAACAAGCTGGCACTCCTTTTGCCAACCTCGGAAGGATGACAGCCTGAGTCAATCCCACCTGGTATTTATTCAACAGCCGAGGGGGATTTGAACTCAGGATCCGAGAATCCCAATCCCACCACCCTAACCATTAAGCCAATGCCAGGCATAATGGCAGGTGTGAGCGGACGAGAGACCACCAACTTGTTGCGGCTAGGAGATTGACAGTCCTTCGGAATCCGTCGTCTCCTTTCTTGAGGCTAAAATGGTGCGCCATGAAAAACAACTGAGGGTAGTAAAGGCAAGAACGGATTGAACAACTCGAGTTTCTTTCCAGCAAGTTGGTTCAAAGATCAAGAAAGCATCCTGAGATTCAATTCCCCTTTCCAAAGTTGTGTGTGTGTGTGTGTGTGTGTGTGTGTGTGTGTGTGTGTGTGTGTGTGTGTGTGTGTGTGTGTGTGTGTGTGTGTGTGTGTGTGTGTGTGTTTGTTTGTGTCACGCTACTACCCCTACGGTTGTGGGCTGATTACATCCAGACTTGATACATCGGGTCAGCATGAGCACAATTTATGCATAGAGGTGTTTTATTTTCGCTGGTGGGGGAGGGATGGGGGGACACAAATTCTCTATGTAAATGTGTATCGTGTAGCGCCGCCTCCAGGTGTAGGAGGGTATTACAAGTCTCCACCATTTACAGTACATCTAGTATTCCTGTCCCACGTTTTGCAGTGCAGTGAGGTGTTTTGAATTGTAAGCAGGAGGTGTGTTTTTGGTCCTTGCACGTAACCTGGGGTATTTTTTTACTTCCACCACCAAAGGTGGAGGAGGTTATGTTTTCACATCTGTCTGTCTTTGTTACCTGCAAAATTGAAGATTTTTCTGAAGTATATTGGTTTGGCGATTTTGTTATTTTGTCTGTTTATTGCCTACAGGTCACAATTTTAAACTGATGTTCACGAAACTTCACCACATGGTAGAGTTTGTATTAAGGAAGAAGCTTTTTGTTTATGAGGTCAAAACGTCAAAAGGTCAACATGGGCCAAAGGTCAACTGAGGTGGTTTTTCTAAAATCTTCAATTTTCATCCGATTGGCTTGAAATTTGAAGAGGACTTGCATATTTGGTCATTGAATTCAACCACCAAATATTTTTGAGATCAAATTTGTTTTATGGGTTTTACAAGTCTCGTGCTCTGCACGACGTCTTCTTTGTTTGTTTGTTTGTTTGTTTGTTTGTTTGTCTGTCTGTGTGCAGGATATCTCATGTGGATGGATTCGGATGAAACTTGGTGGACAGGTTGGGTGTGTTACATCGACGAATTGATTCTATTTTGCTGAAGATCCGAATCCTGATGTGGACAAGAGCATTATTAAATTTGTAAAGTGATTCTTCACCCTTGAGAGAAAGGGCCAAACCCAATGTTTCAAAAATGTATTGTGTCTGATATGTTCTCGTAGATCAGGCATTGCGGGGTGGAGGTTTGTGCTCTACCGAGTGCCCTTCTCGATTTTTTTTTATTATTATTTTTTTTTATTTTTTTGCTTTGCCTATGCATTGCTGTCAGCTACCTATACACCACCCAAATAAATGTATGCGTCAGAACGTGTTGCATGCTTGAAACAAGATTGCCCGTAGTGTGGGTACTCTGCTTGTATGAATAATCGGAAATACAAAACTTGTCAATAGTTGGCCAACGTTTCGCTCTTTTCTCTTTTTGACTGAAAAATCTTCGACATACCTTTTCGAATCTGCTGCATTTTTCTTTTCATGGTCTCACTAGTTTGCTTGCTTTGCTGAGCGACCGATTGTGACCAGGTCACCAAAGTGCAAGGCAGCCAATGTGTGTTTTTTGGGGGGTGAAGGTAAACCTGACTTCATTTGAAGAACTTTGTCGAGACCAGCCTTTACTCTAGCTCTCAAGCATGGAGTGTTGGCTGAGATTGGTTAAATGTTTGTTTAATTATTTTCAGCCTTGCTTTCAGAAACCATGAAGGGACCAATCGTATATATTCCAGTTTTGGAACTCACTGGGAAGTGCACTCATGTAAATCCGTTTGTTTAACCTTTATGATGTCTCTCATAACACAGGCGGCTGCAAAATTGAGGACTCTAAAGAGTAACAAGAACAAATATGTCCAAGAGCCGCATCCTAAAGGCAATACCAACAACTTCCGATATTTCGTCACGTGCCTTGATGGAGCCAATAGCGAGACCCGTCATGGAGGCTCCTGTTCATGACGAGAAAATCTTGTATTTACGAAATTACAACACATTAAATGGAATAATCTTTAAATAGTAACGTGAACATTTTGAAACTTTAAAGCAAATGTCCGAATATATTTAAAAGTTCATGATAGATGCTCTCAAAAGGCACCCTCAATGCGAGGATGTGTGCAGGTGTTTAGTATTTATATTAAGGAAATCCGGATCCTGTATATAAAAGAGCCGAGTCCTAAAGGTTTTGTCTTCACCAAAAGAAGAAGAAGAAGAAGAAGAAGAAGAAGAAGAAGAAGAAGAAGAAGAAGAAGAAGAAGAAGAAGAAGAAGAAGAAGAAGAAGAAGAAGAAGAAGAAGAAGAAGAACAACAACAACAACAACAACGCGGAGCTCTCTGAGAGCCAGCGTTCGCTACGCGAGACGCGGCGAACAAGGACAAATGTGTCCAAGAGCCGCGTCATAAAGGTTTTGTCTTCACCAGAAGAAGAAGAAGAAGAAGAACAACAACAACAACAACAACGCGGAGCTCTCTTAGAGCCAGCGTTCGCTACGTGAGACGCGGCTAAAAATTATCGTTTACTTCAATACTATTATACTGTCATGCCCGACGGCTCCTGTAAACATGGACTGACTGAGCCGGGTGGTCTAAGACCCCTGCAGAGGACCGAAACGGCTTTAAAATTCTGCGTTCAATTCATGAATGCATACTATGATTCCTCAAGGATCACTCAATGAACCCGAACCTGGCAGTGTTTGTGTGGGAAGGCAGGAAAACAAGAAAACACTTGTAATTAAAAAGGGGTTATTTACAAAGTATCCAGGGAAACGGGTGGAGAAGATGTTGAATAAATGGTACAGATCTGGGGGTCAAATGATACTGATAGGAATGAAAGGGACATGCAGCATTGCACACAGTAGAGATAAATAAGGCCTAACCTATTCATGGCATAGACGTATACAAAGGGGCAAGTGAGGGCTTGTGGCAGGCATGGTCCGGTCCAGTGGCGTGAAGGTTGCTGGCACACAGGGCTGGTTTGGCTCTGGACGGTGAATGGCAGAAGTGATGTGGTGAAGATGGCAGCCAAGCACAGGGAAGGATCTCTCCAACACATCCTCCTTTGGCAGCAACCAAAGTAAAGGGAGAACGGAGATGATAGTCTCTTGAGAGTCAAGCTGCAACTTCCATGCCTCGTGTGAACATAGACCTCGTAATCTGTGGGACCGTCTTGATGGGTGGCGGTTCCCATTATTGGTCGGTGGCAGTCTCTGGGCATCACTATCTTCTGGCTGGGATGTGTGTTTATGGTCCTTGCACGTAGCTATCATAACATCAGCAGAAAGCGTTCCGCCCTCAACCAGGGCTTCGCAGTGAACCTCGCCACCACGGTTTACGTGGCCTTCTAGCCAAACAGTTTGCAATGGTCGTTCCTCCTAAAGTGCATTGTGCTTTCCAGTTGTCCTTCAGTGTTCAATGCCCAGTGCCACAAGACATCACCTGGCCTTGCCTGATTTATAGGAGGTTTTACACAACAATCTTCCCATAATCTGCTTTATAATGGATGCTCACTGTCTCTTCGGTGCACATTTAACAAGACAGCTTACTCTGATAAATATCCCTGATATCAGAGTGAATCTAACTGATGCGATCATCCTACTTTTAACATGATTTAGCTATGTACTCCCCTGCCACCCCCCAACTCCTTTCCACATAGCAATACATTCAATATTTGTCACATTTAAACTTCATTAAACGTATTGTATTGATAAGATTATTTCGAAGCATTGTCCTTGTACTAAGGTGTACAGGTCAAACTTTTCCTTTTTTTTGTGTTTTTTTTTTTGCATACTGTCGGACCCCGCTATTTGTGGGGATATGTTCCTGTAAAGTGCCACAAATGTCCGGGCATTTACCTTTATTTATTTGTTTGTTTGTTTGTTTATTTTTTATACACGGTCCAGACTCGTGGAAGAGCGATGACACAACAAAGCAAAAAGAAAAACAGGGTAGAGGGTGAAAGTAGACAGAGATGGACAAACAAGGGATACAGGCAACGATGATGGGTAAGGGAGAATGCAAAGGGTTGACAATATGGATACATAAACAAAATCGTGTTTGACCAGTTTGTGATTTTTGTCGAGCTTTGAGGGGAGGGATGAGACTGCTGTCTATCTGTCAGAAGGATGAGAGATGTCAGGATTTTTGTTTTAGACTCCGTCTTTCACAGTTGAAGTGTACCTATGATAAAAATTACAGACCTCTACGTGCTTTGTAAGTGGGAAAACCTGTAAAATCGGCAGTGTATCAAATACTTGTTCTCCCCACTGTATGTCCAGAGAGAAGGCCCTGATCTCATGCCTGACATTGAGGGCCTCCATCCATTGGTGGCAGAGTAGAAGCAGCATGTCCAAGGTAGTGACCATGTCTGAATCCGGATTGGTGATCTGAGATGAGGCTGGTGGAGAAAAGGAATGATTTTATGTTAATTGCGATGATGGATTCCATGACCTTGCTGATGATTGGGCGTAAGCTGATTGGTCTGGAGTGAAGTTAATCCGTTTTTGCACCTTTTAATGTCATGCTGTGATATTGGATGATTTCCAATTTCCCAGGTGGATATCGGAGACCATTCTTGAAGTGCAATGAATAAATAAATAAATAAAACGCCGAATTAAATGCCCCCGGAACCCCCTAGTAATGAGTAGGGGCAACTTTTTGCAACTTTTTTTCACGGAATTCCCATGTCACGAAACGCAAAGATATCGCTTTCTTTTTGCTTGAGGTTGTAGTGGGAGCGAGTTATAAGTGCAACTTTTTTGCAACTTTTCCTCGTTAGTGCAACTTTGCAACTTAGCAACTTGGCAACTTTTCCACTATCAGCGTAACTTCTGGCGTTAATCACACTTGAGTGGCTGAATCTGCTAAATGCTCGGTCATGTGGCGCCGTGCCTGAGTAAAGTGGCGATAAAAACAACATTTTGACCGAGTATCACCTGTGCATTGAATGAGCTGACTTCCTATCATGTGTTGCTGTGGTGTTCCCGTTTGCTATCAAGTTGTTATATCTTACCTCCTTTTACTTAAATATCGAGTTTATTCTCTATTGTAAGGATGTCAGCTTTACTTGCCAATTATGCCCAAGGAAGCTGCTGCTTAGATTGCAAAAGTACGAGCTGATGCAGCAGAATTTCCAACTGAGTTCATAGTAACTTCTGGTTGAATGCCTGGTGTTGGCTTAATGGTTAGGGTGGTGGGCATTGGATCCTTGGGTCCTGAGTTCAAATCCCGCTCAGCTGTTGAATTAATACGAGGTGGGGTTAACTCGGCCTGTTATCCTTCCGAGGTCGGCAAAATGACTGCCAGCTTGCTGGTATACTGTGTCGAAGTGGCGTCCCATCCAGGATTGTGCCCAATAGCCCAAGAGACTACTTAAGCAGCACCAACGCTCTGCACAGAGTATGGTCCCAATCTCCTTCTCCTTTAGGAACAGTTTGTTCTGCAAGCTATGTTCTACAGTCATGTGCCACGAACGACGGTCCAGTGTTCTGAACCATCGCGACAGTACAAAACACACGAGAGCCAAGGATGCTGAAAATCAAACCTCGACAGACATTGCTGCCAGCTGAGCAAGTGAGCAAGGGACAAGAATTTGTTGATCGGGTAGTTACGAGCTTTCTCTCAGCAGATATATCTACAGTATCTACAAACTCAATAATCCGGAGGTGAAGTCATGATTTCAATTCATGGGCTACAATTCACCTTCGGAGTCCTGTTGGCCATCGCGAGTGGCGTCAATGGCAGAGAAAGAATCGTTGCGGATCCAGAACTTGCTCAAGGGGAAGAACATGTGTATGGTCATCGATGAAGTGGAGGTGGCAGGTGCAAAGTATATTAATACTCTCGTGGGCAATGTCGAATCACCAGAAAAGACTTTCCTGCTGCACTGCAAGCAGCTTCCAGCCTCAGTCAGCTCACAGAGAATAATACATGCATTGGATGATGCCATCAGAACGCTGCAGTCTGATCGGTCGAATTTTGTTCTACTCTTGAGCGACGCTGCGTGCTACATGATTGCTGCTGGATGCCTCCTCAAGCAAATGTACCCGTGACGACTCCATGTCGCGTGTACTGCACATCTACTTCATAACTGCACCAAAAAGGTTCGAGCCCACTTCTCTGACATCAATAATGTGATCTCCAGGATCAAGGGTGCTGTAGTCAAGAACAAAGACTGTAAGGAGGAGTTTGCTGCAATTGGATACACACCTCAACCCATCGTAAATGGTTAAATGTGGCTTTCTACTGTGCTGACAGTTTTCTTGACGTCAAGAGAATCATTAGGGAATTTCAGGGTGATGGTTTGCTTGTTACCAGAGCGAAGGAATCGATAGCATCAGAACACCTGGCGAAGGACTTGCTCAGTATCGATTGTGACTACAAATGCCTGATTGAGCTGGTCACTAAATGCGAAAGTTCTACGTATACGATCTCTGATGCTTTTGACGATCTGAAATCGCTCTGCTTCGGCTCTGATCCATGTGGAATCGCGTCTTATTTGGAGAGGCGATTGGAGCAGAACAAGGACATAAAGCAGATCATGTATCTGGCACACGATGACATTCCAACAAGTTTGTACGCAAAGTTGCAACAGTGTCAAGTTACTTCGGTGAGCGTTGAGCGCTCTTTTTCAATGTTAAAAAAGCTACTAGCGAAGGACCGTAACTTCTCGCCCGAAAATGTTGAGAAATGTATTTCTGTTTATTACAATTACAGCAATGAACCGTCACTGCTCTGGTGCATGCTCCAATACCTGACCTGACCTGAATGAACCACAGCCCTCTGGGCATGGATTTTAAGTAACTTTTTCGTGCAACATTTGGTAAAAAAAAAAAAAATGCAACTTTTCACGCTTTTTAGCGCTATAAAAAATTGTCCCAGTCATGAGTCATTTTACTCGTTGCTTTCCGTTTTTCAAAAGTTCTGCAGTTTCACCCATGTTGCGACATAACCATATAGGAAGCAAATTGTATATTGTTTTTATTTTTTAATTTTTCAAAAGGCAGGGAAATCTGTGTGCCATCTATCAATGTTTATATCACGTTATCTTTCATCAATAGATGTTCCACTTGATGCACAACGTCAAGTGTGATAGGTACGACGGTGTTGTTTGTGCAGTTACTTGGAAATGAAATAATTCCATCCATAAAGCAGCATAACCATGGTTTTGAGATAACGTTTCAACTCACATTTTATGATCAATGGACATTCTCTGACTGCCATTTGATTTTTCTCGATGAGAGCAACGTTGTTGTTGACAAAAAGTATTTTTCACCCAGTGATGTAAATCAAACCAGTACACACAAATGTAAATGGTAGAAGAAGATGAAATAACGTGTGGCTCGGTGACTATGCTTCCACAGTGAGGAATTTGATATTTAAACTTTAGTACGTTAATTACAGCAGCATGAAGCGGAAAATGAGGAGGAAAGGTCATCTGTTGACTGCCTGAAGGAACTCTTTTCATCTGAATTGTTGATTTCAACTTTGTCGGATGAATCACAATGTGTGGCTTAACCTTCACGGTCCTTGAAAGGAAAATAAACATTAAATTAGGTTAAAAGGCTCAATGATGTTACCGAAATGTGGATGAGGCATTCTCACAGTCAAAACCACAAGAGGTGTATGGCACAAGGTGTAGTCGCTACGTGGTTGTTGCTCAAGTAATAGAACGTTTGTAATCGATAGAGGTTGAACCGCAATGTCCTACGCCTTGTTGCACTTTATTGTTTGTTATGTACATACGCACGATCCACCTTTTCCTTTGTACACAAAGCTGAGGCTTGTGGTAGAGCAAGATAACAGAACCGAAACATAACTGAGCCAAGAAAACACTATGGAGAGCGGATAAACATAGCAACAGCTGGGTTTAGGGACACACCATATTTAACCCTTTGAACTCGAGTGGCCGTTCTACCGCCGCTGATTCAAACGTCCACATAGCCGAGCGGCTGGATTTTTATCCACGAAGCCCAGGGTGAGGGTCCAAGTCAAAAGTCCAAGCAGCTCAGGGTTCAAAGGGTTAACATTGAAGAGCGATGCCGTTGCTTACATTATCAACTAGTTTCATCACTTGGTACGTCGTTTCATTGTTCGTAAGAACGAACGAGAGATGCTGAAGTTTTATATGTTTGTGCTAAAACTGATGCCAAGTTCAATGAGACTTGCGGGGTTGAGTTTATAGGAAAATTGATGTTTTTTTTGTTTTTTTTAAAACAACTAAATTAACCCATCCATCAAGCACATACAAGGTTTGCCTCTTCCTCCTCTTCCCTCAACCTACCCAGCATGGTTGACTTCTCCAGACTTTTGTGTTTCCAAATGGTTATGTATCCAAAGTATAGCAGTCTGTTTTGCTGTCGGTGTTTCCAATGTACATGGTGGTCTAATTCCTTCATTCACTTTGTTTGTTACCTCTGCCACCCAAGTTGAATGGAGGTTATGTTTTCACTGCTGTCTGTTTGTCTATCTGTCTGTGAGCAAGATATCTCAAAAAATGATGGACGGTTTCGGATCAAACTTGGTGGACAGGTTGTGTGTGTGTGACACAGGCGAATTGTTTCGATTTTGGTGAAGGTCTGGATGCAGATCTGGCCCATCAGTAGAATACAAAACTTAAACCTTTCAACCTGGTGGAGGTATGTGCTTTACTGAGTGCCGTTCTAGTTTGGATACTAACTGGTGAGGGCTCGGAGGAGAGAAAAGCAGACCCATGCAGAGCTGACAGGAGATGCATATGTGGTAAGTCAGAAATGTAAAGTCAACTCACTGGATTTAAAATGTTTCCAACTACATCCAGTATTGAACTGGCATATTATGAGGGTCTGCTGCATTCTTACTCGGGCCAAGTGCAATGTGTGGATATGGTTAATTAGGCTATATGTTAATTGTAAATAATAATTTGAAACATATTGTATTGAATTAGAAGGGGGGTGCGGCGGGGGGGGGGTGGTGGTCATTTTGGATAATTTGGATACCACGTCCATGCCTTCCTGCAATCCCTGGTGCTTCTGCTTGTCCAATTTTTACATTCCAGTCTCCCATTAAATTGAAACATCTCTTTTAGGCACTTGTTTTTCCAGTTCCTGCAACTTTCCATAAAACTCCTCCATATCTTTCTTCTTCACGAGCCTGGTGTTGGCGCAGTGGTTAGGGCAGCGGCTTGGGATCCAAAAGGTCCTGAGTTCAAGCCCCGTTGAGCCACTAAATTAATACACCAGGGGGTTGACTCAGCCTGTCATCCTTCCGAGGTCGGCGAAATGAGTACCAGTATACTAGGCCGGTGTATACCCCGGTTAAAATAGGTGTACCATATCCCTGTGTCGTAAGAGGCGACCAGGGTTGCGTCAGGAAGGGCATCCGGCGTAAAACATGTGCCAAATCACTATGCGGATCATACGGATGATCCGCTGTGGCGACCCCGAACGGGAGCAGCCGAAAGAAGAAGAAGAGGAGATCTTTCTTCTTCACCTGCTGCAGAAGTTGGAGCATATATCTGAATGATGGTGGTGTTCACTGGATGTCATGATGATGGTGGTGTTCACTGGATGTCATGATGATGGTGGTGTTCACTGGATGTCATAATGATTGTGGTGTTCACCGGATGTCATGATGGTGGTGTTCACTGGATGTCACGATGGTGTTCACTGGATGTCCTTTCAACCTCACTGATGTTAACCTATCATCGACTGGACTGTATCCTCGTATTGACCCTTCCATCTTCTCACTGCCATTCCATTTGTTTTACAGGTTCTGTGTTTAGAAAAGAACACTTTGTTATTGTCACACTGAAACAGACCCAAACCAGTCCATCTAAGTTCACTTATCCCCAAAATTTCAGTTGTTCTCCTCTCCTCTTTCTTCATTTCATCGAACTTTTCTTGATTCATCGACCTTTTATTCATTCCAAGTCTCAATTTTGTGAACGATGGATAGTGAAGCTCAGAGTTCAACTTTCAGTTCTGGCAACCTCGGCGACTGGATTTCCTTGTGGGTTTGATCCATTCCCATCCCAACTGCCAGTCATACTCGTCAAAACACTTTGCTCTTCCCCGGTCTCCATTTGGGATGCTTTCAAACTGGGGCTTTCATCATCCAGCACCATATAGCTTTATCTTTTAGATTTCTGACCATGATTTATTTATTTATTTTTCTTTTGGCATGCATGGAAGTGGTTTGCCATTTGCTTCTTCCAGGTAGTTATGGGTGATCATTATACCACATGGGTGATCCTAGACCTACGCCGTTGTTCTCCACAAGAGAATCCTCTGCCGAGCACAAAGACCCTGAATGGCAATATGTGCCGTCCACCACCTGCGACCACAGCGTCATGTAACCCTGATTCGGAGGATTAGGTCTGGTAGTCCACCTTACCCAAGGATGACCCACTGCACTGGTTAACAAAGGGAAAGGGCATCTGTCAGAAGGATTCCTGCAATTGTTTTGATTCAGCTTCCTTCTCATAGATGAGCTGCCCAGCAATGCTAATGAGCCCCCCCCACCCCCCCTCCACCAAGCTTATCCTCAATGTCACTCTGGCAGAACAGTCCATGGGGATTTCAAAACCAGTATATGGTTAAAAAAAATAAAAAACACAAGCACACGTATGGTAAAAACAATCATTGTTTGGACTTTTCCAAAAAATCATGTCGGGGATTTTTGTCCTTTCTCACCAAAGGACACCTGCACTCTGTTGTGGATGTAATTTGACATATTTGTAATATTTTGAGAAGCAGAAGCATTCAGGTGAAGTTATACTTTTAACTGATCATTTTAATTGTTTAAATTCCATGCCTAAGAATGTTTTGTGTCCAAAATTAAGTGGAATGGGAGTCGGGAGGGGAAGGTTGGTGGCGGGAACCATTCGGTAAACAAAAGTGGAAAAAGTCAATTCGAGGTTGTCTTGATTATTTTTTTTTTTATTGTTGTTTGCCTTTTTGGAGCTTTTGAAGAAATAGTCCATCCCAGCATTGTAGCGTGAAAGCATTTTTAGCAATTTAGATGTCGAGCTCGGGTTAAGCTTTTTGATAACTTCCTCCTCAACTTCCTCCTCAACTTCCTCCTCCCTTTTCCAATTCAATATTATTGCTCAACTTATTTCAAATTGCTTTCCATCAACATATAACCTATTTAACCATATCGACACGTTGCTCTTGGCTCGAGGAAGAGCTCTACAGCAGAGCCTCAGCATATTCCAGTTCAATACTAAATGTAGTTAATAAATGTTTGAAATCTAGGGAGTGAGCCAAATTTACATTAATGGCTTCCTACATGCATCTCCTTTCAGCTCCAAATGGCTCCTGCTTCTTTCTCCTCCTCTTCCTCAGCAACATTCACTGCCCTGTTTGTTCGCCAACCTTTTACTGCCTCTCATGACCAGGTACACAGTCCACCTAGTGACCTCACCCCTTCCCAGACCAACCATAAATTCACACAGGGTTTCTCCCTGCTCATCAACCAATAAAACGATGCCATTTCAACGACAGAAGTACAGAGTTTAAGAACTCTGATTTGTCTTGAACAGTATCCAGCATGACTCAATCCTTTTGAAGGGGAATGTGTTGCAGACACAGACTAACAGCTTGGCCTGAACATCTCCCACGAGGCTTTAGATTTTAGAAGATGCTGAGAGGATGGAGAACTTTGATTGCAGGTGAGTCTGGCTCTCTTTGTAGGACAGATAGACAAGGGTTCCCTCACTTCTCAGCCGTCTAGCCTGGGTTTGAATCTCGATCCAGCTTCAACTCATCACAATGTTTCACAGGCAGGATGATTCATCAGTGTGCGTGCTGTCCCTCCAATGGACCTTGAACGGGAGTCCCGCCTGCCGTTGGTGGACGTTAATGATCCCAGTGTCCTCTGCAAAGACGAGGTGAGTTATCAGACACCTTGAACAAATTACAAAGGACTGCTCTAACCTCCAGGAAGCACTGCAGCAGCGGTACAGCCGCATCCCTGTGAGAACTGACGGGTTCTGAGCTTGGTGGAGAAACTACAGGTACAATCGATAGGGTGTGCCTTCCAGCAGGACAATTCAAGGTGTTTTTCTTGCTATAGCTTGAGCACGCACATCAGTGTGCCTTCCAGCAGGACAATTCAAGGTGTTTTTCTTGCTATAGCTTGAGCACGCACATCAGTGTGCCTTCCAGCAGGACAATTCAAGGTGTTTTTCTTGCTATAGCTTGAGCACGCACATCAGTGTACCAGTGTTGAGATAATCGATAGAAAAGTTGAATGCAGGATGGGATGAGTTAGTGAACCTTCCATTCATGAACTGTACACTTGATTCATTCTGGTGGCCTTGTATTTTCCCGACATTCTCAGGAACCACAGTCATTTGAATGTTCCAAGGTGGTGATGATGTTTATTGTGAGTTAATTAACTGTCATAAAGAGACCCCTCTTGTTTTTGGAATGCCCAGAATGAAAACAGTGCCATTGTTGTTGCTCGAAAATATGTCAACATTTTGTCACTCACACATCCTTGCACATATTTGTGAAGACTAACACATTACCCTTGCGTAATGCGGAGCAACACTTATTTGCCTGAAATAGTCAGGATAGATGGAGGAAAGAAAGATGAAGGTGAATGAGTGGCCGTTTGGCCACTGCCCAGCATGAGAGAAAATGAGTGTGATTGATGAAGACACTCTGAGCCTTTTACTTATTTTTGAACCTTCTCGCAAAAGGCTCATGAACTGATGACCTACGGGTGATGCTGAATAAGGTTACCAAATATTAGATGTGCTGTGCGGAGCCCAATCCGCCCACCACTTGATAGATGATGTTTGCTTCCAGAATGTGGTTTAATTATGTGCTGGAAAACTGGGTTCTTCTTTGGCCGAAAACAAAAATATTTGATTACTTTTTAAAATAATTCTTATTTCTTCCCACCGTGTATACTTTGCTTCAGGAAAGTGGTTCCGTACTCTGCTCGAGAATCCTCCCTCAAACGCCTTTGTGGTCGATTGTTATGTTTGTAGCATGCAGCATATCGCATGAGCCAGAGGGCTTGTGTCCTCGTACCTTTGGCATTTGGAGAGTGAGGAACCCGCTCACCTTTTGGCCTGGCCCAGTTTGTATGAGAATCAGGAAGTTTTTGTAAATGCTGCTATAAAAAGGAGTTTCATGGAGCACGCATTTCTTCAAGTTTCAGGTATGGCGTGATAGATAAAAGGCACAAACTCTCGTTGTGACGCACTGATTGCACTCCCCTTTTTTGAAAGTTCATTGAAAGCTCCCCTTTTTTTATTATTATTATTTAAAAAAAAAACTATTCAAGCTCTACACGCCCAATATATGAGATCTTACTCGTTGATGGATGAAGCTTGCAGGCAGCTCGTGGCTAATTTGGCTTCTGCAGGAAGCGATCCATACTTTGCCCAGACACTAAAAATGAGCCGCCGAGCCAAGGATGGAAATGTTTAATGCACGGCCGGCTGGTCGGACGGAGGCTCAAAGGGGTGGTGGCAATATGCCAGATCACATGGCTTGTAGCTTGCACTGAAAGCGGACCGATTCTCAGTTCGTCTGGTAAAACGGTATTTACTTAGCGTGTTGGTGATCATGATCTGACGAGCATAACTTGCTACAAGTGATTTGTGAAGGCGCCAGGGACATTTATTTATATGTGATGTAAAAGGTTAGAAAGCATGAATTGAGCAAAAAATGAGAGGTTGGAATCGACAAATAGACAGAAGAACAAAGGTGTGAAGGTAGTCGAGACACAGACAGACACAGCCTCCATGACATGCTACGGAGATGATTTCTAATCTAATTTAAAATCTATTTAAGTGGTACAGAATGATGAATAAAATTGTGTGTGAAAACTTTCCATGTCCATAACTCGAGCTGAAGATAACGGGCAGCACTTTAACCACGAATCAGAGTGGAAAAAAGTATAACGGGAGAGATGAAATGTAATTACAGGTTTGTACTAATCTTGACATAATAATGTCCAAGCATTCAGCAGATTGACCTTTTTTTGAGCTGTGAACGTATTCACGTTGAACATCCGTGCAAAACTAACTACTCCAGGGTAACAAGTGGCAAACTGCCGCTACATTGCCTCGTGCACTGTAAGTACGTGCTGATGATGTAGTGCAGGTCGATGTCGATGTCGACTCTGAAAGCAAATTGATCTTTTGTAATGTGCGGTGTTATCCTCCATCCACCGGTGGTGGTTTCACATTTTAAATAATCGTATTCCACATGCTTTTGCAGGAATTATATCTTAACAATTTGTGTGAGTTGGCGTTTTTTCTCACAATGCAGGGTATGTGGAACAGTGAGCAACATCTGCTTTGTGTTGTCTTTTGGCATTGTGGCATTTTGTTTGCATGCAATTGTGGGTCCGCTGCTCTGTGCTTTGTACGGCGAGCCACAAGTACTTGTATGGAGAACCTTTTTTGGAAAGTGAAGCATTCTCATGTTACGGATGTTAAGAGTCACTTACTCTGATGTGATTTTATAATTGCAAGTGATTTTGTTTTATATGCCAGGTGGTGTGACCCCCTCGATGTAAATTTTGAAGCTGATTGTGCTTCGATTCAGACACAAGGTCGGTTGCCAATTGTGTGTTCTCCCGCAGCACAACCGTATCAAAACTTCCAAGTACAACGTCGTAACGTTCCTGCCCGTCAACCTGTTTGAGCAGTTCCAGCGCGTCGCCAATGCGTATTTTCTCTTCCTGCTTATTCTACAGGTGTGCCTCACAAATCCACCACCACGTCGGGCCATTTTTCGGCAATTTTACTTTCTTTCTTTCTTTGTATGCAGTTTGGTTCACTGCAGCAGTAGGGAGACATAAAGGATACTTGATTGCATTTATGGATCACACTTCATGGTAAGTTGGGCAGTGAGTAGTGGAAACGAGCAATTGGCATTGGTAACATCTGGCATCTGCCTTTGCACATACTCGTCCTGCCTTCTTTCTAGGAGTTCCAATGCCGGAAACTTGGCAACCTTAGGGGCTCTGGGCACCTTGCCATCTCTTTCTAAACTTCTCTTCCAGAAGGAACTGGTCACTGATTGTTTTTAACTGGCATCAGGCTAACGGTTAGAATCGGCACAGTTGCACAACAGCTTCTGACAGTCATTGTAGGTCTCAGTTTGTTTTTCCACACAAATGCCAAAATAAATTTCCTTTGATTTGTTCTTTGTTTGTCCACAGTTGATTCCTCAAATCTCTTCACTGTCATGGTTTACTACCATTGTGCCTCTCGTGCTGGTTCTTACCATCACTGCTGTGAAAGATGCATCTGATGACCTGGTGAGCACACAATTGGTTTGATGTAACATTAGATTGTTAAATCGAGGATGGGTTTTCGGGGTAAAAGGAATTGAGCAGTTGTAATTTTCTTTTTCTAAAGAGAGCATAACATGCACCATATTGATTGATATTCACCTTTTTTATGATTATTTTTTTTTCTAGTTTCGCCATCGAAGTGACAACCAGGTTAACAATAGGCAGTCTCAAGTACTCATCAATAGCAAGTAAGTTCACATTGACCCTTCGGCGTGTCAAAGCTAGTCCTTACGAGAGTGTGTGTGCGTATGCGTTCAGAGTACCCCACCCCTCAAATTTTGTTGTGTTCCAGGCTGAATTTAAAATGAATTAAATTGAAATTATTTTGTCACCGATCTATACAAAATACCACATAATGACAAAGTGAAAACATGTTTTTAGAAATTTTTACAAATTACTTAAAAAAGAAAATCTGAAATGTTTTTATTTATATATATATATATATATTATATATATTGTTGTGGGTCGGGTGAGAGGGCCACAAGGGGGTGGGGGGGGGGTGAAGCTATCTCGGCTCCCACCAGACTCTCCGGAATTGTAGGCCATTGCACATGGATAATTCTGTGATGCGGTGTGTCGCTAACTGACCGTGAATGCCAATAACTCAACCGCGTGACCTAGGGTCCTCCCGTCGATGGGTTAACTGGGTTACCTAATTAATCACGTGATTTAATTACCGGGGAACACGCAGTCGGTACGCCTTGTCCGAACCGGATCACTTTACCGGATCGGATGCAGCCGAGCGACACTGCTAAGGATGTCCATGCTTAAAGGAACGGATCATTGGGAAGAAAGTCAGGGCAAAGCAAGGATTCGGACCATGCTGGATCAATGAAAGAAAAGACGAAAAAGAGCTGGGAACATTTCTAATAATAATTTATTACAGGCAGACGAGGAAAGTTATGTGGTACAGTGAATAGTAGTTTTATTGTGTGTAATGCTGGGATAGGAAGAAATGTGAGGTGCGACAATGTACAAGCAACTGACAAAAGCAGACACATAGCAGACTTAACCCAAAATAATAATAATCTTCTGCAATCTTAACTTGCGAGGACAGGCACCAGGACGCACACGCACACGCGTGCAACCTGATGAAGAGGAGTTGATGAAGAGAAAAAGGAGGGGAGGAGATGAGGCTAACTGTCTCTGAATACCTTGTACGATTGCCCGATCACACCACCAATACGTTTTTGGGGGTATGCTCCACTGGGCAATACCTCCCTGACAGCTGGCATGCCGTTTCTTTCTCTGTGGCACTTCATGCAGCTGTCATCGGTCCAGAGAATGAGACACGACCGTCGGACGTGAAGGGAGGGGCTTGGGTCGGAAGGCGGAGTTGAGAGCAAGTGGTCGGAGTGGGAGACGGGACCAGGTGGGTGGGTGGACTCAGCGATGTGGAGGCGGAGTCGCAGGCAATGACGACAGTAGGGCGGGTGAAGAAGGCAGAGTCGAGATTCAGCGCATGAGAGAGGATGGCTTCGCGATCCGCCTTTTATAAACCCTGCAGTGCAGAGTGGGGGACCACACCAAAGCGATGCGTCATCACCTGAATTGGGCGCTCTGGTTGGCCCCGGCCTCCGCGTGGCCTGGCCGCGATGGCCGGAAGCGGCTCCACTCCACTTCCGGTAAGATGACCCTAAGCTGTGGCACAGTCTCGCTCCGACCCCACGACATGATAAGAATCGCCCCACACCGAACTCCGCGACATGAATTGCTTTGCACGAACTCCCGGGCCGTACCCCGACGACCGGCCGAAAGGGCACCCCTGATTTGCAATGGTCAATGTGCCTGCTCCATGACGCGCCACGCGGCCCGAGCTGTACAGCACGCCCCTGCCTGATCGCGGCTTCGCCGGCCAGAGAGGCGAGGAGGATATATCCGCCGTCCGTGGAGAACACCCACGGCCACCAGCGAGGACTGACGGTAAGGTGTTAAGGTAAACCCATGCACAGACAAGAACAAGATGTGCCATTCGTGCCCTGCTCTGTACGATAATAAGTTGTCACAAGCTAAGCACAGGTGAGCATGTTCAGCACAGTGCGCGCGGATCTGCCATTAAGCACGTGGTCAGCGCTCGCCCGATATAATGAAATCCAGAA
This sequence comes from Eptatretus burgeri, assembly GCF_056783735.1. Lineage (NCBI taxonomy): Eukaryota > Metazoa > Chordata > Myxini > Myxiniformes > Myxinidae > Eptatretus > Eptatretus burgeri. The sequence continues at coordinate 98,566,659 of NC_140971.1, forward strand.
ATGTGTTGAAAAGAACGAGCCGCTAGTGTCTTGCACACTTGTGTCCTGTACAACGTGGCAAGGTTGTTATTTTTCTATTATCAGCTTCTGACAAGGTAGTTATTGGCACCAAGCTGCCAGCCACGCTCTTGCCGATTTTTAAGTCATTTGCTTCTGTGTTGTGAAAAACAACATCCGTGCAGCCTCTTTAAGAGATATTCGTTTGTATGCCTTTTCAATGCAACCAGCAATCTCATCCCAGATTATCATAAACTCGAGCCAATCATTTCGAGCTGCCGAGCATACTCTATGACTTCCCGCAAAAGGTGGGTTGAGGGATCGCTTGAGGAAGCGCTGTGCCACGCTATGCCGATCGGGCGTCCGAGCGCAATGCCTGCTGGCCGACGTGAGGACCCAAATTCGGATTTACCTCAGGAATAAGCAGAAAAGAAGAGTAGAAATGAAGTTAGTGGTGTAAGCAAACCTAGCTTTGAGATCCCCGCAACGCACGTCCCGTTGTCCCGCAACACAAAAGGGAAGCGACTATCTAAATGTATATTAATGGAATAACTGTCGAGGGACCACGATATGTTGGATGCCATTGCCTTGGAGGCAATGCGGTTCCTTGAACTGCAACTATATATACAGTATATATATATATATATATATATATATATATATATATATATATATATATATATATATATATGCACACGCACACGCACACACACACATCCCTCACCTATGAATGGAGGGAATAGCGAATCAGCTCTCACCCAATCAACTCAACCCAGATAACTAGGATTTTATATATATATATATATATATATATATATATATATATATATATATATATATATATATATATATATATATATATATATATATATATATATATATATATATATATATATATATATATGTGTATGTATGTATACAGTGGGGAAAACAAGGATTTGATACACTGCCGATTTTGCAGGTTTTCCCACTTACAAAGCACGTCGAGATCTGTAATTTTTATCATAGGTACACTTCAACTGTAAAAGACGGAATTTAAAACAAAAATCCTGAAAATCACATTGTATGATTTTTAAATAATTAATTTGCATTTTATTGCATGAAATAAGTATTTGATACATTAGAAAAACAGAACTTCATATTTGGTACAGAAACCTTTGTTTGCAATTACAGAGATCAGACGTTTCCTATAGTTCTAAACCAGGTTTGCACAGACTGCAGCAGGGATTTTGGCCCACTCCTCCATACAGATCTTCTCCAGATCCTTCAGGTTTCGGGGCTGTCGCTGAGCAACACAGACTTTCAGCTCCCTCCAAAGATTTTCTATTGGGTTCAGGTCTGGAGACTGGCTTGGCCACTCCAGGACCTTGAGATGCTTCTTACAGAGCCACTCCTTAGTTGCCCTGGCTGTGTGTTTCGGGCCGTTGTCATGCTGGAAGACCCAGCCATGCCCCATCTTCAATGCTATTGTTGAGGGAAGGAGGTTGTTGGCCAAGATCTCGCGATACATGGCCCCATCCATCCTCCCCTCAATACGGTGCAGTCGTCCTGTCCCCTTTGCAGAAAAGCATCCCCAAATAATGATGTTTCCACCTCCATGCTTCACGGTTGGGATGGTGTTCTTGGGGTTGCA
>NC_140971.1:98587546-98700046 GCF_056783735.1 Eptatretus burgeri
TACCGTTATGAACAATATGCCCATCGGCTTCCATGTAGCGGCTCAGCAAGGCGATTAACTGATTTTATTCCTTTCATTCAAAGAAATATCTGCTGCTTATTGTGATCCTCCAGATTCACCAAGCTGAATATCCGCACGTTCCCCCAACTCTCCTCTGATGCTGGTGACCTTTTGTTGACGGATCCTGTTCATAGCCATCAGAAACAATGCAACTGTGTTGATATTTTGTTCACACATCGTTTACATATTACTTGACCACATCTTTGTATGCTACCTTCTTCGCCCATTTAACTCTATGGATAAGGGTTCCCACCATCAAGAACTTCTTTCGTTCAGAAGATTGCACAGCGGTTGTAAGTGCTTTTGTTAATTGTGCTTTCGCAGATTTACACAAAGCATTGTCCTTCAATGGAGAATTTGGGATTGTTGTAAGTTCGTAGTTGAAGTATGGGGTCATGTCTTCCTCTCTCTGTACAACAGCTATCAGCCGAGAAAATAGAAGGGTTGGGTTGAGATGAACTTTGTGATGATCAAGTTTAATTCCTGGATATAGATGGTCTAAAGATCGAACTTGCTCACTTCTTCTAATTGATCCTTCTACCATGCTCACATTGTCGAGCTGTTTCTGGATTTCTTCCCCCCCAACCTGCTGTCTTCTCACATTTCACATCATCACCTCCAGTAGCAGTTAAACCCGACGACAAAGAACGAAGTCTGTTGATTCAAACCGAATGTATCGTGTGGTTTGAACCATTGCTGAATGTTGCTTCGGTAATTGAAACCACGAATGCTCCGAGAAGTGCTCATCTCGATGTGCTGTTCACTTGTGGTGGGTTTCAAATTTGTCGGTGTTGTCATAGCGTCATGGATCCCAGAACACTTGTGCAAACCGTAAATCCACTGCAGCCGGACGGTTTCTGTTACTCTTCATACTCTCGTTATTCCTCCACGGCTCTTGATATAACACATCATCACCTGTTCAATGATTAGGTCAGTCCACAGTCCGACCCAGTACGTACTGCTTCTGCGGACGGGATGAAATCCTTGTTCGATGAAGCATTGATGTAGCCAGATGATCAGTTGGCAACTCCAGCATCAGCTGCAAATCAAGGTGGGAACTTTTTCAATAGTTTAAATGACCAGTTGCAGCAAACAGATTCATCGTCTTTCCAATTGCTACAAGATGCCAGGTCCAATTTCCTGTTCTCTCAGCTCGAATAGATTGTTTCACTATTTCCACGTATTCAATATACTGCAACCACAGCTTTGCCGTTGGCAATCCTTCAGCAAGCAATGCTCGATACTTGAGTAATCACTCCTCCAACCTCATCAGTCCTTCAGATTCCGCAGCAATGGCCACCAATATAGATTGGTCTGCAATTCCTTCGTACAAATCACGAATCTTCTCTACCTCTGTAGTTTGGCCGGTATGTTTATATCACTACATGCTTCCATTGATCGCTCTTCTGATTCATTGGGGTCAAAAGCCTCATTTGCATTTTGTTCCGTTGGTAAAACTGTCATTATTAACATTCACCAACGCAGCTGCTACCAAGAGATTCCCACGGAAAGCCCTTCGAAGAACCCTTTCCTCAAACAATGTGGGTATGTCGTCCATTTTACTTGCTATTACCAAATTGGCGAAGGTTGCTGTGCTCTGCGCAGCTGAATGTTTTACACTCTCAACACGACAAAAGATCCTAAAATTCAGTGTTCCAAAAAAATTTCCCCAGAAGGGATTACAGCAGATGTTTAATGTCATTCTATGATATATTGCGCTTCTCATGACACCAAAATCAGCTCGACACCTTGTTTTTTTTCTTTTCTTTGGGGGAAGGACCCTTTTTGCCTTCAATGACTAAACTTATATCTTCATCGTATTTGATGGGAATAAAGCAATATTCGATGCACCTCTAATCATTTTGAAGAGAAGGTTCAAATTCTGACAACTAGATGTGAAATATAACTTCCTTACACTCAAGGGTATTCGTGACACAAAGAAGAACAAATCGCTTTGGAATGAAGAGCAAGTCGTGCTGATGAAGGCCTAAGTGGATCTGCGTCAGTGGAAAGGGAGAACGATGGAAGAAATGAACAGGACGTTGATCGAGGTATGCTAACCTCCACAGCCTTCTTGCTTCTCACGGCGGTTAGCATTCCTCGATGAACATTCTGCCGATTTAAAATTGATTTTCATTTCATTGCGAGATTTGAAGTTTATGAATTGTTTTGTGTTCCCTGCTGTACATATTGAATAAGAGGAGTAAGCTGATTGGCTGTATCAAGGAAATGGAGATCATGCTAAATAATTAAATATGATGGTCCCAATGGCCACTTGGTTTGTTTGTACAACACTGTAAATACAAAAAAAAAAAAAAGACTTACATAACGGTAGATGTGCACTCACCCTTCTCAGTGTGGAGATCCCCGATGATGCAGCGCAGGCTGGTCGTGTTCGGAACCCATTCAATGAGGCCACACTCCTGGTTCAGTGGGATGGCCGCGTACATGTGGATCCCCAACCCACGTCGTTTTGTTTCCGCGTTCTTACGCAAGAACTGCAAGGAGCAAATCATGACCTCAACTCCTTGTTTGGCCTCAAACACTAGATAAGCTGATAGATCGGTTTGCCTCGTGCTTAACTTTGATATTTGCTGTCCATTGTTCAAGCCTCGGTGAAAGCAAATCCCTTTAAAAAAGATATCTTTCTGACATAGTACCTGAAGGGACTAATGCATTTGGATTCTGCTGTCCTCAGTTAGGGGGTTAAAGGGAAATTAAACTATTTCAAAGGCTGAAATTACTCGGGTCTATTCACTTTGCATCCTTATGGAAAAGAAAATGCACTGTTATTAAATGAATAAATGGGACTCCATTAATTCCCCATTATTTCGAGTGGCTGATTCGCTGTAAAATACAAGCGACATCAACGTAAAACCACAGGAAACATTAGATGTATAGTGTCCACAAATTACCGTTGCAGATTGAAACTGCAATCGAAAAAGAATTAAAAGTGATACAACAATACGGTTTGCTGCATGTTAAAGAACATTCCTCAAAGTTTTAGTGTCAGGATCATAATTTATTAGAATCAGAACTCTTCTACGCGAGCACCCCTCATCACACCGAACACGTCGAGGCAGGACTCAATTTCCTTCCAGGTTTGGCTCAGCAGTCCTGCATTTACAGCCTTGATTTACATCCTCATGTTCTTTCTCAGATCCTCAATATTGGTAACCCTCATTTGATACACCATGTGCTTCACATAAACCCATAGAGAGAAATCCCAAGGGGTTCTGTCCAGCGAACGTGGTGGCCACAGAATCGGACCGTCACTCCCATTCCATCGATCACTGAAGTGTTTGTTTAGGAAGTCGTGCACTCTTACATTTCAGGGTGGTGGAGCTCTCTCTTCTGGTTGCATGTCTGCCAATTGCGGGAATACCGAGTTCTCGAATATATTGTCGGACGTTATAGTGGCTTCCACAAAAAAGAATGGCCGGATAACTTGGTCATGCTTTAGGTGACAGCACACGCCAACATTTGGGCTGTCGCGCTCAGGTTCTCGGGTCACATGGGAAGGGTCAGAGCCCCAAATCCTGATGTTACATCTGTTAACCTTCCCTAAAACGCAGACAGTCGACTCGTCTGAGAAAAGCATACGCCGCAGGAATCGGTGATCTTCGTCAAAGCATTCCAAAATGTCTACTGCACACACCCTGCGTTGAGTACAGTCGTCTGGCAAGAATGCCTGCACCAGCTGAACCTTGTATGCATACAGCCAGTCGTGTGTGCGGCACTTGATGTACCCTTGGGCTGGGTAGCTCTAGCTCCTTGGTGGCAATCCGAATGGACTGATGGGGACTGCGCTCGAATGACTCAAACGTGTTCAACATCCTCACCACTTGTGCCTGGCCACCCTGCCCCTTTCCTCTACCGGATGCTACCAATTTCCATAAACGTTTGGTTCCACTCACGATTCGTTTTTCTCAATGGTGGCTGCCTTCCATAGATTGTCCTGAACTTTCATTAAACCCGTGTAGTTGATTTTGTCTCTATAAATAAGGCAACACACTGCACTTTTACTTGGAGGGACGCCCTTTGCAGTGAATGAGACATCAGATGTCACATGACATACCTGCAAGTGAAAAAATAAATAAATAGAACTTTGAGAAAAGTTTTTGATTTTTTTTTTCCCCCACACACAGCAAACCCCACTGTTTTGTCCCATATTACGGTTTGAACTTGGAACGGTAATTTGTGGACACGATGCACGAGAAACCCGGCAGGCATCACCGTTCATCTCCTCAAGCTCAATATAAATGGGATACTAAGCAGCCCAGTCAAGGTTCCCTTCTGTGCCACAAACTACAGGTATTTGTGCACAAGAAGAAACGTGATGCCCCGTGGGAACCTTATTAATGAGCATGTTGAACTCCATCATACGGAAATCCTTGCGAAGATCATCACGAGGCTTGCACATAATAGCATAGCAGGAACCATCACTGCCGAGCAAAGTGAACTTCTTGGGTTTCTGCATCGAATTCATCACCTCCACCTGCCAGGAGACACATTCAAGTTTCCTTTGTGATAGGAAATGACTTGGAGAGGTTTAATAACTTAAAAACTCTTGTATTAAGTGAACTAATGGTTCAAGCTTTCAATTACATTTCTCACATGTCACTCTTCATATAAAATAATCTTTTTTTAAAGGGTAAGAAGAACAAAATGAACTGTAAAAAGATGTTTTTTTTTCCAAAGAAAGCTTTAATTCGATGTTAATGATGAAGATTTGCTTCGTATTTGTCTCCGGTTTGTTATCTGAGCTATCTTTATTGGTTTCTGGTCTACAAAAGATATCAGGAAATTAAAATTGCTTTTCCTTTTATTTTGCCGAACAGACCCAAACACGGTGAGTCATTGGGTTTCTTCTTCGTCTTCATTTTGTTTCCGGTATCGGCTCAAGCGTGCATTTGGACTGGTAAGGGGAGATGTATTACAAAACTATTATCGCTCTTGTTTTAGTCGATTTTAAAGCAGGGCTTTATTTTGTCTCAGAATAATTAGTCTGTTCCATTAAATCACAGAGCACAGATGTTAAATGACATACCTGAGGAGTTGCTCAAAATATGACTTTTAAAGGGAATATTTGAATTCATCATAAAACGGCAACGTAAAAAAAAACAACAAAAAACTAGAGGGGGAGCACTCGGGAGAGTGCAAAACCTCCGCCGCCAATACTGCTGGGTCACTCAAGTGAACCTTATATCTTATTCATTAAATATGATGTCAACAGTGCCGAGTTATAGTTCTTTTCTCCATTTTTTTTGGGGGGGTGTTGGAAATCACTTAAAACATGTAGAAAATGCAAAAAAAAAAAAAAAAAATCGAAATTTTGTTGAAGAAAAAGTTGCAAAATTTTTTTTTCACAATTTTTTTGGGGGGGGGGTAAAAAAAAATTGGGGGGGGTTGGAAATCACTTAAAACATGTAGAAATGCAAAAAAAAAATTTTTTTTTTCTCTAACAATTTTTTTTTTGGGGGGGGGGGACCAAGTCCAAAATTTCATGGCATGATCCTTGGACCATACCTAACCCCCCCCCACCAAGTTTCGTCGAAATCCGTCGAGGAGTTTTTCCGTAATACTATTCACAAACAAACAAACAAACAAACAGAAAGGGGTGAAAACAGTAACCTCCGTCTATCTTCGAAGATGGTGGAGGTTAAAAACAAACTTAAAGCCCATTTGTTTTTATGAGAAACAGTGAACTGATCTCCAAACACAAGTATCTGATACACAGCCGTTCGTACGACCCTTTACTTCCTTTCCCTACCCACCCCACACATCTGTCTTTCCCTACCCACCCCCACACACCCCACACTTTTCCTCTCAATTTATCCAAATGTCGAACCAACGTAGCGGCTCCTGTTGAATAGACCATTTTCAACAGCAACCTTTCATTTGAAAGGCCCCTCACCAGATCTTTGAAGCCTTGTATGTAAACGAGGTGCCTGGGAAAAGGGTCATGGTCCAAGTGGCTGCCGGGTGAGGAGGGCAGGCTCGGCGTCATGCAGCGCTGCAGTGGGATCAGCACGGGGCTAAAACTGCTGCTCTCCACCAGGTGCTTGAGGGTGCCGAAGTCTCTGCTCATGCTCAATGTATGAGCGGACATCTACATGTCCACATGCGTACATGCTATTTCATCACCACTGAAATCATCTCAACATTCTCCAACAGTTTCCTGTGACGTAATTAATGCAGCTCAGCGATCATTTCAACATCCCGACAGGAAAGATTAAAAGACCATTTGGTAGTGTGGGTACGGGTACAAAGGAGGAACGAGGTGGTGGTGACAAAGGATCACTCACCTGCTTATTGGTCATTAGTAACAGCTGGCGATTTAGGTCCTTTAGGTCTCTGATCAACTTTGTGAGACGATTATCATGGTGCTGAGCCTTGAGAAAAACATCCTGGCAACGTTCCTCACGTAGCTTGTGAGAAGACTGTCATTTATAAAGAAAAGACATGAAACACGATATCTTGACTTCTTTCAAACAATGTGTCATCAAAACTACAACAAACAAATCGGACTCATGGATTTGCGATTCAATCACTATTGCAGATTTGGTGAAATGAAACTCCCTGTGTTTCCAAGATGTACAATGTGCAGGTTGACCAACAGCAGAAGTTGTTTGCCATCGACATGTTTACACACCCAAGGGTCAAGCTGACTAGGTGGCTACAACCATCACACCGCCGAAGGCCGATTAAAAACCTATCGATCGACCTGCCAAATTCAAATCTTTGAAGGCTGAGGATCTCAGTTACCAAACAAACTTTTGAGAAATTATAAAAACAGGTCGTGATTGCCTGATTTGTGTTCCTTTCTTTGATCAATAACGGTGGATACACTGCAAATGCAGTGACAGGATTACTTGATAATTAATGCATTGATAAGGCTAGAACGGTACTCGGTAGAGCACACAGGCTCGCCGTGCACATTCATTCTGAACAAAAATACCGTCAACTGAACATGCTACAACTATGGAAAACTGAGACTATGGCCTCCATACCTGGATCATCCATGCACCTTCTTTTGTCACGTTCATTGCCATTATCCATAGCTTTGATTATTTATTAGGATATTTAACGATCACTTTGTGCACATAAAGGCTAAATTGTGTCAATGAAGATGGACATGAAAAAAAATTCAAACAATATTCCCCGTGGCTAATCAATCACATGTATGAAGTTTTGCATCGATCTGTTAAGCGGTTCTGGAGAACATTTTTTTCTGTTTTTATTGTTAATACAACATGGCCGTCAGACCACATGACCGACGACATTATAAATGTAATACTTCACTCAGATCGGGTCGTAGATAAGATTCAGATACAGCATATGAAGTTTCAGACTTTTCAGATAAGTATTTAGATTCAACCAATTATGGCTGGAATACCACTTCACTGATGTCATCTTTATCACCCCATGTCCCCCACGGGGAGTTAATGACACAGGTTTCAAATTTTTTTTTCGTTGAGCAGTTTCAGATATGTCCAAATTTTTCCCGTTAATCCAATCTGGCTGCCATACTATGTGACCTATGACGTCAGAGTTAGCATTAAAATATTCTCCATGGGGAATCCCTCTAATGTTGAAAGTTTCACATTGATTGGACAAGCGGTTGCAGAGGAAAAAAAATGAAAGCAAAAATATAAAGAAGTGGAAAGACACCCAGACACACAGACAGACGGGCGTTACAATAGTCTCGCAACCCCTCGGGGCGAAAATAAAAAGAAACGTTACCATCGAGACGGCAAGCAGAAGCCACATGGCTTGTTGAGTGTACTGCTGGAAGACCTTCAGGATTATAGTCCGAAGCACGACCCAGATGTCGGGCTGTGGATGGCAGATGCGTGACGTCAGCTGAGAGAATGCTGTTAAGAACTGGTACGCCGGTAACTTCCTGGCGTGGTCCAACATGATACCCTTCAACTGCATCAGGCATTCACGGATCACTCTGCTCTCGGCATTTGTGCCTAAGGTACAGGAAGGTACGATGAAGGCCCTTAAATGCAATCGACATAATGGTTCCACCAAATCTGATGGGACTCGGTTATGCTTGGGAAATCATCAGATCATCGTCTCAAGAGGTACGCGAGTGTCCGAGTTAGAACATAGGCCCGATCGAGGACTATCGAAGAGCTGTGTTACCTTTTTCTTCACATGCAAGTAACACACCCGGATGCTCAAAACGGAACAGTTTGTGGTGCAAACAGGTATGTGTGGTTAGGTACACTCTGATGATATCTGTACATCATGCCCTTTCGTTAAGGTTCCGCAAAACACACCCTCTCGTTAACGTTCCGTACAGCACGCCCTCTCGTTAACATTCAGCACACAGGTTCATGTATATAAATTCATCACGCAATTACCTCCGTGATTGAAATTCGTCGGGGAGCTAAAGTCAAGCCACAAGGTCAGCATACGATGAAGACTCTGGTAAATAAACTGGCAGCCAAACTGCAAGGACCTTCTCACGCAAGAAGACATCATGGCAACGTATAAATACCTCGATTCATATCCATGTGACACTACAATACATCAAGTATGGACACAGCACATCCAAGCTCAAAATGAAAGCTCCCAACCCCACGGATGCATGTCCCCCACGATTCAAAGAATCATGTACTCCATAAGGTGTCTTGTTGTGACATCGTTGACAATGCTGCATTAGCTATTTTAATACTCCAGTGAAGATGTTACGTCAAACAGCACGATAAAACACCTTGCCGTTAACAAATGTCTCTGTTGGGGATTGCACGATTGATGATAACCCGCCGAATCAAAAATAAATCCCCCACTCAGAACACGACCTCTCTCTGTCTCTGTCTCTGTCTCTGTCTCTGTCTCTGTCTCAGAACAAATCACTCTGGAATGTCTGGAATGGCGCCCGAGGGCCACAGTAAACATAGAGTAATCCACGACTGAACTTGCACTTTAGTGGTGGATTATTCTCTGTTTATCTATCAACCACTAAAGGATGAACAATGCGGTGCGATGCGATGCTCGATATCGACCAACGTTCGGTAGAAGGTATGTGTCGCAGTAAGACGTCAAATCAATGAACCCGACACGCTTCATGACCGTGCCAATACTTTTGGCAACAGACTCGTGTCATAATGCATGCCGGTCTTCAGCGACTGCATTGTTTGAAGGACACAATGAGGTACACACTCGGGTGAGTTTCTGCTCAAGTAAATGCTCTCCGAGTGGTTCACATCCGATGAAATGCTGTATCATTGTGGATAGTTTGATACGGCAATCAAAATCAAAGTCATTTTATGACCTCAAACAAGTGTAAATGGCAGTAAATTGAAAATACACAACGTTAGGTTTAGGGTTCAGCTTTCTGCATGCCACCCCCCCCCCGACCCGACCTCCTCAATCACACCTTCCCCAATGAAATCGGGTGGTCCAAACTTTTGATGTTCCGACTTTTTTAATGTGGCACCTCCCCTAAAACGTTCCAGATTATGAGAAAATAATTCAGTGAAAAAAACAATCAGCTCGATCAAAGAATATTTGTAGCTCGCTACCGAGTGTTGAATTTTCACCTTTGTGTGCCTATAATATAGGCCTAATATGTAGTATATGCAAATGCTTCGATCTATTTGAATCTATATCATGTTGTCTTTCTCACCCTCATGTTCTGATTTACTGTTGCTCCTGATTTAGCAATAAGCATGAACAACAGAAGTACTGTCTGTCTGTCTGTCTGTCTGTCTCTCTCTCTCTCTCTCGTGCAGCCCTGGTTGCATCATTGGTTGGGACGCGGCTATGCCGCTGATGCAGTGTCCCCCTTACCAGTACACTGGTGCTCATTTTGCCGACCTCGGAAGGATGACAGGCTGAGTCACCCTCCTGGTGTATTTTTAATTCAGCGGCCAACGGGGCTTGAACTCAGGACCCGAGGATCCCAAGCCGCCACCCTAACCACTAAGCCAACACCAGGCTGAAACAGAAGTACTACCGATGTCTGGCTGTTTGGTCCGTGGCTTGAAGAACATTGCAAACAAAGCGTTGCGTCCAGGCATGGTGCTCAAACACAAAAAGGGAAAGTCAGCAATGTTGATCGAGGTTTCAGTTCCCAATGACTTTGGACTAGATGCCACAGAAATCAGGAAAATGACCAAATGCAAGGATTAGAAAAATGAGGTCAAGAGGACTTGGAAACTGAAGAAATCTGAAATTGTACCAGTGATAGTCGGAGCTACAGGAATGATAAAGAAAACCCTTACTGAGAATTTAAAAATCATTCCGGGGAACATCACTACAAACAAGGTACAAGTGGAGGCTGTCATGGGTTCAGTGAAGATTTTGATGAGAGTCCTTGGAATGAGGCTGTAAGAACGAAACTTCACGGTTTGGTTCATGAATCATGATCCTTTACCATAAATGAAGTGGAGATTTTGAGTTATGGGAGACCCGCCTCCCACATCCTCCCACATCCTCAAACCCACAAATGGATCCAACAACCAACAAGAGAAAAACAATTGGTTACCCAGCCTGAAAGTCTTGGTACCTGAATAATGGAAGACATAATAATAATAATTATTATAATTCAAAAAAACAAATACATAATAAAAATACAAAACTGCAATACATAATAATACTTGGTACCCGAATAATGTAATACATGACTAGAAGGGTACTCGGTGAAGTGCATATCTCCGCCACATTATGCCTGATCCACGAGAACATATCGGGCCAAATAATTTTTTGAAATATCTTGCTGTCCAGTACTATATCGGTTTTGGCCCTCTCTCAATGGTGAACAATCACTTTAAAAATTATAATCAGATCCGGATTCGGATCTTCAACAAAATCTAATCAGTTCGTCCTTATCACACACCCAACCTGTCCACAAAATTTCATCCGGATCTGTCCACAACTTTTCGAGATATCCTGTACACAAACAGGCAAACAGAGGAGTGAAAACAACCTCCTTCACATTCGGTGGCGGAGGTAATAATGATCGGTACCATAATAATGTAACGTATAACAATGAAAACATATGTGTTCCTCTGACCAATATAATCACGTTCTGTGCTTTCATCCATCATATGATAAGCCAAACTACCTTTTCCACAACGTGTAAGCCCTTGCCTTTGTTTAAAAAAAAAAAAAATATCAATTGTAGTGTTCCGGCCATTGGACCATTCCAGTTGCCAGGTTCAAATGTGGTGGATGGCGTCAAAGCAACCCCAACGGTCGACCGCCTCGAATACGTCCTTGCCAAATCATGTGTCTAAAAGTCACTGTACCGTGCAAATTAGAAGTCCCAAGGCGGTCCATCATCACGCTGATAAGCATCACGTGACTGGATGTAATTTTAGGTTGAGCAACCTAAGTTACGTGAAGCGGTCTTATGATAAGCAGTGTGGACCGCAACCAATTGTCCCTTAACAAGTCTTGAATAAAACTACTAATGAAACAGCCACCACAGTCAGAATTTATCCCCGAGGCCAGGTACGGTTATAAGCCTGGTGTTGGCTCAGTCGTTAGGGTGGCTGGCTCGGGATCTCAAGAGTTCTGAGTTCGAGCCCCGTTTACCACTGAATTAACACCGGGTGGGGTTGACTCAGCCTGTCATCTTTCCAAGGTTGGTGAAATGAGTACCAGTGCACTGGTGTAGGGGGACAGCATCAGCGGCATAGTTGCGCCCAAACAAAATGATAGCTACCCGGCAACCAAGCTGCCATGAAGAAGGAGAATGAGAAGGAGCAGAAGAAGGAACAGAAGGAGCAGGAGGAGGTGGAGGTGGTATGCTTATTAAAGTGTAAATTATGGCACAGGGGAATAAAACTAGAGGAGCAATCAACAGATAAATGAAGCAACAAACACCATCTCCTTACCCACGACCGACATACGATGGTACGAAACAAATGAATGGGAACCTTAAATAACGATGTCCATATTGGGCCCAATCAATCACACGGTGATAGAGAGACAGAGGTTGTAATGACAGGACTGAAATAAAGTTGCGGACAAATACGACAAAGTTTGGTAAGACTATCGGGTCTGGTACAGTCGCTCCGGTAGGACGAACATCCCGTGGCAACGGAGAGGAGAGAGGAGGGCGTGACTCAGCACTTCACGGGTCATGACCCGTCGCTTCACGCAGGGCGATCGCCTCCACTTTCCCGAGTCACCCCCACCTTTTATGCCCTGCCCTCTGGCGCATGCCTCATCAATGAGAGGTCGCGCCCCTGCCTCTCACTCACCATTGCACACTGTTCGGCTTGGTGGGCAAGATGATTCTGTCGTGAATTCACACCCCGAGTCCTCTGAGATAATTCGGGCCCAGAAGGCACCCAGGCCATTTTCCCGACAAAACTGATGTGTCAAGGCCTATTAGACCCTTAAAAGAAACGTGATTGATTCCAAAGGGTAAAATATCAATAAATATGGTCAAGTGGGTTGATGATGTTATAAACAGACCCTGGGAAAAGGTGATGTCGTCCAGTTATTACACAAGTGACGCAAATGTGATATCAGAATTAATTACTTTGCCCTTATGCTAGACATTCACTTTAAGGAAATAAGTACGCTATATAAAGCATCGATAACCCACGAGGAGTCGATTCCATAACAATAGCTTCATTTGAATTCTGCTCGGGTAAATGTAGACAAGTGTGATGACATACCTGCCGAAGTGGAAGATGATGTGTGTTAACAGCGTGCTTTGCCTGTTGGACTCGCTTTCCGTCATCGCCATCATCACTTTGTCAAAGTATTTTGCCAAGTAGAAGTGGCAAGCCTCCCATTCGGTGTTGAAGCTAATCACTTCCTGGATGCATGGCACGCACACAGTAGTTGGGTATTCTCGATCGCCCTCCCGACATTCGGCTTAACCCCATGAACAGGATAGTTCTATGATCCAGGCAAGTACCTTTCTCGAACAGATGAAGAGTGGCCAAAGCGGTTTGTGGGTTCGAAACACACCGAGTGATTTGCTTTTCATTCCCACACACCATTCGATAACCAAAAAAATTATTTAGCGTACCGGTACACAACGGCCAAATCGGTTTTGAAGGCAACGTGAAACGGTTTTTGTTTGTAAACATTCACAAAGATGGGCTATGTGGATTAATGTCGTCAAAATTAATGATGTAATGGTTAGAGCGTCCGCTCTGAGTGTGGTAGGTCGGTGGTTCAAACCTCAGCCGAGTCGTACCAAAAACTAAAAAAACGGTCCGTGCCACTTCCTTGCTTGACGTTCAGCATTTAAAAGGATGAAAGTGCGGACAATCACCATCGGTTGTCATCAATGTGGAGGAGGAAATGCCCTGCTGAATGCCGTGATAAAAATGGCACCATTGGTGTGACATCGCTGGTACCCAGAGTGCCCCTCCCTCCAAGTTTGTCGTGTGTGCATGTGTGTGTGCGTGCGTGTGGGCACGCGCTCCACTACGAGCCAAAAAAAAACAAAATTTAAACGATGACATACTTGACAAGCAACGGTTTGCTCCATGATGAACAGCATGACATTTTGGAATCAGATCCTATTTGGTCTGACATTGAGCTTTGTATGCCTGGTGTTGGCTTAATGGTTAGGGTGGCGGGCTTGGGATCCTAGGATCTTGAGTTCAAATCCCACTGGGTTGTTGAATTAATACCAGGTGGGGTTGACTCTGCCGGTCATCCTTCCGAGGTCGGCAAAATGAGTACCAGCTTGCTGGTATCCTGTGTCGGAGTGGTGACCCATCCAGGATTGTGTCCCATAGCCAAGGAGACCGTTTAAGCAGCACCAACGCTCTGCACAGAGTATGGTCCCAATAGATGGATGGATTGAGCTTTGAATAACTCAGAGGTGAGTGTGCCATCACCGACCTCTACTCTCTTCCCTATTTTTAGGCCTATCAAATCATTCCCCCACAATGGTCAGGCACACCATGGGTAAGCACACTAACTTTCATTCCTCTTTTTTTCCCACCTCTGGAACAAGCTCACACACTCTCTTCAATCCCACTTTTCCCTCCAGGTCTTAAAAACATCTGTTCACCACCATCTCTTATCTTACCCAATCCAAAACCACAATCTTTTCTACCCCTGTTAATACACCCCAAACCCACCTCCTTCATATTCCATGCTTTCCTTCCTGAAAGTCCCAAAAGTGTCCATCTTGTTTACCCCATGTACCCCACCCCATCACTCTCCTTTCCAAAGATCTCCTTATGTCTCTGTTCCACACTCTTTTATGCTTTCCTCTACCACCCCTCTCGTCTCATCTCCTGCTCCCTTTGTTATATGTTCTTTGTGTTAGCTCTTCTCAGAGCTTCAACAATGTATACGAAATATATATATATTATATATATATATATATATATATATATATATATATATATATATATATATATATATATATATATATATATATATATATATATATATATATTATATATATTTGCAGCCTCGGTAACGTTCTCCAACACTCCCATTCCCTTTCATATTGCCTCCTAAATATTCACTAATCAAATACAAATCCTCTTTTTAACAATCCCTTTGAGGAAGTTCAGTCATTCAAACCGTTGGTCTCACCATCGACCACGATCGATCTCGGGCAAACCACATTTCAAAATTGTCCGCCAAAGCCAGCTGCCGACTGGGCATCATCCGTCGTACAAAGTCATATCTTGGCACACCTGAACGCCTTTCCACCGACAAGGCCTCTCCTTGGCTATTGGACACAATCCTGGATGGGTCACCACTCCGACACAAGATACCAGCAAGCTGGCACTCATTTTGCCACAACTTGAAGGAATACTTCTCTCCCATCTGGGAGCGGATCTCCTACCTCACACCTTGCTCAGCTTGACGCTGTGGAAACCAAGGTCTTCAATATCATCGGAATCTCACATTCTGAAGCTGAGTCTATAGGCCTATTACTACGTCATCGCAGACAGTTCGGTGGTCTCTGTCTTGTACCGCCTTCTTTCTGGTCTTCCACCCTCTGCTTATTCCCCGTTTTGTACCCCCCCCTCCCCAGGGTCCTGCAGGGAGCACACAGTCCACCATCATCACCTTTTGTGAAACTCCCAAAATCCAGGATCACTGCTCACCTCCACTCATTTGTTCCTCCTTTTCTTGCCCGTGAAACGAACTTCCACATTCTCTTTCTTCCCTCAAGATCTTCTCGACAACTGTTCACCACTATCTCAGATCACCTCCCCCCCCCCCCTCCAATCTAAAAACCATCATCTTTTCTGCCAATATTATTGGTTAATATGCCAATGTTAACACCCCCACCCCTCCCCAACCCAAGCCCTCCCTCCTCCATTTTTCCATTTTTTAATTCCTGAGAGTTTCCTTCTGTATCCATTCCATCCACCCCCATGCGTCCTTTCCCGCCTCCCATTCGTTCCCACACACATTAGCTGACGTTGGATTTCGTCCGAAACGGGGGCTTATGGATTTGGTCTCGATTTTGTTGTCCGTGTGTGTGCGCATGTATGTGCAACTGTATGTCGGACATGTATGGACCAATTTTATTCCTACTTGGCAAAAAGACAACACATGATGGTGTACATAAGCACATCATTTTGTTTCGCAATGCGATCAAAGATGGCCGACTGTTAGACGAGCGGCTATTTTGGTTGAAAATTAATATGGGTTTGCCCTTCAACTCTGCACACAAAAGAAAGCTGGGGACTAAACGTGACATTATTTACACACAAACAAAAAATAAGCAAGTGAATCTGGAATCAATCAATAGTGTAAGTACCTTGTACTGTTTAATGATAGCAGCACTCTCAAAGTTTGCAGTCTCCTCCATGAGGCGTCCCGTCAGTAACATGGCTCTTGCCTGCAATAGCTGTGCCGTGGGGTCTGATCCAGACACTCCATCTGCGTTTGACAACTGCCTCACATCGCCTGCCTGCTGTTCCAGACTCTTCTTAATTTCGATCAGTGCCTGATGAACTTTACCCTGGTTCGGAAGGACAAGAGAAGTTCAAAATCAAAGGATGAAGACTGGAATGATTGAATCAATGGTACAAATCATATTCATCAGCAAAGACATTCAATGAATGCTTAATCAAAGTAAAAGGAGAAAGACATCGCAAATTCGGGCCCACATGGTCACAGGTGTTATCCAAGTAAAAGAAAAAGAAAAAAAAAATTAATAACTTTCACTTTTCAACCAACCAGCAAGCATCTTACATGCCTGATGGCAGTGGATTGATGTGTTGCATCACAAATATCCAGGGTAATGCACAATGAGGATTCAAGATGGCAGAGAGGATGAAAGGAAACACAGACCTGCAAGTAAGGTGGTTCGAATGGGTAGGGGTAATCAAAGGAGAAAAAAATTATTGGGTATGGCCGGGGGGATTACACAAGGTGGTGGTGCACGACTTGCTTAAAGCACTGGAGGGAAGAGTGCAGTTGAACTGTCTCCGAAAAGAAGACACTTCAATGAACAGGAGAAAGGAAGAACAGGGTAGAGGTGGGAAGCAAGCCTGCATTTTGAGAGTTTAATCAGGAGGAGGTTACAAGAAGGAGGGTGCGTGCATCCTCAACGAGTTGGGGAGAGCTGAAAGGTTGAGCTACACCGTAGGAGAGGCCTGCCTGTGATGCAACAGCAACAGACCTTGTGCTTCGGCCTCATCGTGGGAGATGCGAATAACAATGCCAGCTTTAGATTTCTGCTGGAGCCCCAACCCTTACGGGAAAGCAAGACTCAAATGAGCTGCAGGCAAAGGCCATCCATGCAGGCTGTGAATAATTCTGATTTTTCAAGGAATGACTTGAAACGATTGTGGACGTCCAGTGTGCGACTGCCTTTGAAGACGAGCCATGATGCAGTGTGACACAATAAAGGGTCATCTGCAAAAAAGAGAGAGAGGATTTTTCAGAGCATCAGACAGGCCGTTCATGTAGATTTTGAACGAGACTTAGCAAGACATACTTGGGGCACTCCAGGCGCTTCACTGGGAGAAGAGAGAAGAGGATTCAAGTAACAGCAACACACCAACTGAGTGAGTGGAGGACGTCAGGAAGCTCGGTAAGGCAGCCTTGTATGCCTCCGGAAGTGAGCTTTGCAGGCAGAGCATTATGTCAGATTGTGTAGAATGCCCCCCTGTATGTCCATGGAAGCGATGCGAGATTATTGTTTGAGATTTCGAGCCTCCCACCATTGCCGAGAGAATAGCAGCAGCATGTCCAGAGTTTTGTGCCTGGAAAGGAATCTAAACTGATGGTCAGAAGTTCGGTCATTTGAAAAGAGGAAAGACGTGACATCAGCAGCAATGATGGATTCCATGACTTCACTTGTAATCGGAAGTAAGTTTACTGATATGTAGTTGACAGGATGTGTTTTTACACCGTTCTTGTCAGATTGGAGTGATGTTTGCTAACTTCCAGGGAGATGGGAGGTGGTCAAAGGAGAATGACAAGTTGAAGAGAAGAGCAGCAGAGCGGGAATTGAAATCACCGGACCTGATGCCATCCAGGCTAGTCACTTTGCAAGTAAGAAAGATAAAGTCGAGTTAGTCATGGGATATGAAGGGGTATGATGTCAACAGAGTGAGATAAGTTGTATACATAAGATCTATTAGGCCAATTTCACAGAAGGCCTTAAATTCCCTATCTAAATGTGTAGCATATAGCATCACCAGGTGGTGGTGGTGGTGGTGGTGGTGGTGGTGGTGGTGGTGGTGGTGGGAGAAGATATGACAAATCAGCTGTGGAGATGACTTGCAATTTTGCATTATGCACGTGACAGTGTAACAGCTTTCCTGACCGCTGCCAGAGGGAGCAGGTATTTCTCATAATTTTAAGTTCCCCGATTTTCTGCATGAAAACCATAGCCATCATTGAAGGAGGGGATTAACCCGACGGTAAGGACGCATTCTTTGGTAGGAAAGTTTCACGCTACAAAATAAAAAAAAACCAAAGTGAGGAATTATCAATTTGGACTTCAATAAAGCCACAGCAGAAGCAGGACAAAGTGAAAGAACTACCTTGAATCGTCTGGAAAATCCCCATGTTACAACAACCAAAAATTAAAATAACTTTTTTACTTCTTCGCAAAGTTATGGAAATCGTGATGGAGCCAGATTAAGGAGGATGGATATGGGCAGTATTCAAGTAAAGATGGACATGGCTGAGAAAATCCATGTTAATCCCAAAAGCTAGCAAAATATCATGATTAACAGAACTTCCAAATTATCAGCAAATCTCTGCACCAAGGGGGGAAATCTTCACAGGGCGGCTTGGACAAACGATGGGTGTGTGGAGGAATGGGGGAGGGGGGGCAGGAGAGGACGCATGGGGTAGACGAGGTCAGGTCAGGTATGGCAGCATGCGCCGGAGCCACAAAATGGACACAGAAAGAAACTCTCAGGAGTGAAAAATGGAAATGTGGAAATAGGAAGAATTGGGGTGAGGTGGGGGGGGGGTTAGCAAGGGTAGAAAAGATGATGGTATTATATTGGGGACGATTTGAGATGGTGGTGATAACCGAGTTTTGTCATAACGTGTCCATCATGTTTTGAAATATCATGTTATATATTGTTTATGGACCCATCTCTCAATGGTGTCATCCTCCCGATTCAGTCACTGTATACTGTATTATATATATATATATATATATATATATATATATATATATATATATATATATATATATATATATATATATATATATATATATATCTTATTACTTTTCATAAGTACGTTGTGGGAATGAAGCATGTCGAGAATCACACACAGAAAATCAGACGGTTTAGTGAATATTTTATTAGCAATTCGACCTAATCTTGACTTTTTCTGAAATTAACTCGATTCCGAGTTGTTTTTTTTTCCAGGTCAGATTCAGTTCTCTGTTCAAATCACTGCTTGAATTCCATGATTGCGGAGAATCATTGATTCCACTAGCTGGATTCGGTATTTCTTCCCATTATCCCTCTCTTCCTTTCCTGTTCGTTTATTTCCTTGCTTATTGTGCAGATTGTTGCCCCACTACCCCGACTGCCAGTTCAATGTGGCTCTTCCATGAGCCTCACTTTTGTAGGAAATAAAACCAACAAATTCCATAAAACGAACAATGTTCACGTAAGTTGAATTCAGTGTCTTAATTTTGTTAAATTGTTAAAAGAGTAAAACCAAACAGGCAGAAACATTGAACATATTTGGTTTTGAAGGATTCCTGAAGGCCATGTTAAGTGAGGTCCTTCGTGCCCCATCCCCTTCCCATTCCACCCCACTCAATCCCCTCCTCCCATGACTGCATCAAGTCCAGACTGCACCGTTTACATACATTTCCCTGTCATTGTTCCATTTGGAGTATTTTGCTTGTCTTGATTAACATTTTCACCTCTGCCACTAAAGGTGGAAGGAGGTTATGTTTCCACTCCTGTCTGTTTTATTTTTGTGTGCAGGATGTCTCAAAAAGTTGTGGATGGATTCAGATGAAACTTGGGGGACACCTTGGATATCTAACAAGATGAGTTGATTCAACTTTGGTGAAGATCCTAATCTGCATCCAGATATGAGATTTATTAAAGTGATTCTTCACCAGTGAGGGATTTGGCTAAAACCAAAATATAGCACGATATCTTATAAGTTCTGGACGAAACTTAGTGGATGTGTAACAAGGACGAATTGTTTAGTGAAGATCCGAAGCCGGATCTGGTTCTGTGAATTTTTAAAGTGATTCTTATCACAGAGAGATGGAGCCAAAAATGATGCACAACATGATATTTCAAAAATTTATTGGGCCCGATATGTTCTACTGGATCAGGCATTACATGGTGGAGGTATGCACTCCACCGAGTGCCCTTCTAATTCAACATGTTTTGTGGTGTGCTTTGTTATGTTGGCTGTTCGCTTGGTTTGTATGAATGTATGTGCTAAATAGTGTTTCCATTGGGATTCCTTGCATGGTCAGGCAATGTGGAGAGATCTGCCAAGTCTTTGGAATGTATCCCCAGCTGCAATGTTAACATTGGATGGGTAGCATTTGGCTATTTGGCACTGCCAATGATACGCTCACACCAATCACAGCTGCTTTGGATGAGCGCCACCGCGGACCTCCGTCGGAAGAGCGCCACCGCGGACCTCCGTCGGAAGAGCGCCACCGCGGACCTCCGTCGGAAGAGCGCCACCGCGGACCTCCGTCGGAAGAGCGCCACCGCGGACCTCCGTCGGAAGAGCGCCACCGCGGACCTCCGTCGGAAGAGCGCCACCGCGGACCTCCGTCGGAAGAGCGCCACCGCGGACCTCCGTCGGAAGAGCGCCACCGCGGACCTCCGTCGGAAGAGCGCCACCGCGGACCTCCGTCGGAAGAGCGCCACCGCGGACCTCCGTCGGAAGAGCGCCACCGCGGACCTCCGTCGGAAGAGCGCCACCGCGGACCTCCGTCGGAAGAGCGCCACCGCGGACCTCCGTCGGAAGAGCGCCACCGCGGACCTCCGTCGGAAGAGCGCCACCGCGGACCTCCGTCGGAAGAGCGCCACCGCGGACCTCCGTCGGAAGAGCGCCACCGCGGACCTCCGTCGGAAGAGCGCCACCGCGGACCTCCGTCGGAAGAGCGCCACCGCGGACCTCCGTCGGAAGAGCGCCACCGCGGACCTCCGTCGGAAGAGCGCCACCGCGGACCTCCGTCGGAAGAGCGCCACCGCGGACCTCCGTCGGAAGAGCGCCACCGCGGACCTCCGTCGGAAGAGCGCCACCGCGGACCTCCGTCGGAAGAGCGCCACCGCGGACCTCCGTCGGAAGAGCGCCACCGCGGACCTCCGCCGGAAGAGCGCCACCGCGGACCTCCGTCGGAAGAGCGCCACCGCGGACCTCCGTCGGAAGAGCGCCACCGCGGACCTCCGTCGGAAGAGCGCCACCGCGGACCTCCGTCGGAAGAGCGCCACCGCGGACCTCCGTCGGAAGAGCGCCACCGCGGACCTCCGCCGGAAGAGCGCCACCGCGGACCTCCGTCGGAAGAGCGCCACCGCGGACCTCCGTCGGAAGAGCGCCACCGCGGACCTCCGTCGGAAGAGCGCCACCGCGGACCTCCGTCGGAAGAGCGCCACCGCGGACCTCCGTCGGAAGAGCGCCACCGCGGACCTCCGTCGGAAGAGCGCCACCGCGGACCTCCGTCGGAAGAGCGCCACCGCGGACCTCCGTCGGAAGAGCGCCACCGCGGACCTCCGTCGGAAGAGCGCCACCGCGGACCTCCGTCGGAAGAGCGCCACCGCGGACCTCCGTCGGAAGAGCGCCACCGCGGACCTCCGTCGGAAGAGCGCCACCGCGGACCTCCGTCGGAAGAGCGCCACCGCGGACCTCCGTCGGAAGAGCGCCACCGCGGACCTCCGTCGGAAGAGCGCCACCGCGGACCTCCGCCGGAAGAGCGCCACCGCGGACCTCCGTCGGAAGAGCGCCACCGCGGACCTCCGTCGCAAGAGCGCCACCGCGGACCTCCGCCGGAAGAGCGCCACCGCGGACCTCCGTCGGAAGAGCGCCACCGCGGACCTCCGTCGGAAGAGCGCCACCGCGGACCTCCGTCGGAAGAGCGCCACCGCGGACCTCCGTCGGAAGAGCGCCACCGCGGACCTCCGTCGGAAGAGCGCCACCGCGGACCTCCGTCGGAAGAGCGCCACCGCGGACCTCCGTCGGAAGAGCGCCACCGCGGACCTCCGTCGGAAGAGCGCCACCGCGGACCTCCGTCGGAAGAGCGCCACCGCGGACCTCCGTCGGAAGAGCGCCACCGCGGACCTCCGTCGGAAGAGCGCCACCGCGGACCTCCGTCGGAAGAGCGCCACCGCGGACCTCCGTCGGAAGAGCGCCACCGCGGACCTCCGTCGGAAGAGCGCCACCGCGGACCTCCGTCGGAAGAGCGCCACCGCGGACCTCCGTCGGAAGAGCGCCACCGCGGACCTCCGTCGGAAGAGCGCCACCGCGGACCTCCGTCGGAAGAGCGCCACCGCGGACCTCCGTCGGAAGAGCGCCACCGCGGACCTCCGTCGGAAGAGCGCCACCGCGGACCTCCGTCGGAAGAGCGCCACCGCGGACCTCCGTCGGAAGAGCGCCACCGCGGACCTCCGTCGGAAGAGCGCCACCGCGGACCTCCGTCGGAAGAGCGCCACCGCGGACCTCCGTCGGAAGAGCGCCACCGCGGACCTCCGTCGGAAGAGCGCCACCGCGGACCTCCGTCGGAAGAGCGCCACCGCGGACCTCCGTCGGAAGAGCGCCACCGCGGACCTCCGTCGGAAGAGCGCCACCGCGGACCTCCGTCGGAAGAGCGCCACCGCGGACCTCCGTCGGAAGAGCGCCACCGCGGACCTCCGTCGGAAGAGCGCCACCGCGGACCTCCGTCGGAAGAGCGCCACCGCGGACCTCCGTCGGAAGAGCGCCACCGCGGACCTCCGTCGGAAGAGCGCCACCGCGGACCTCCGTCGGAAGAGCGCCACCGCGGACCTCCGTCGGAAGAGCGCCACCGCGGACCTCCGTCGGAAGAGCGCCACCGCGGACCTCCGTCGGAAGAGCGCCACCGCGGACCTCCGTCGGAAGAGCGCCACCGCGGACCTCCGTCGGAAGAGCGCCACCGCGGACCTCCGTCGGAAGAGCGCCACCGCGGACCTCCGTCGGAAGAGCGCCACCGCGGACCTCCGTCGGAAGAGCGCCACCGCGGACCTCCGTCGGAAGAGCGCCACCGCGGACCTCCGTCGGAAGAGCGCCACCGCGGACCTCCGTCGGAAGAGCGCCACCGCGGACCTCCGTCGGAAGAGCGCCACCGCGGACCTCCGTCGGAAGAGCGCCACCGCGGACCTCCGTCGGAAGAGCGCCACCGCGGACCTCCGTCGGAAGAGCGCCACCGCGGACCTCCGTCGGAAGAGCGCCACCGCGGACCTCCGTCGGAAGAGCGCCACCGCGGACCTCCGTCGGAAGAGCGCCACCGCGGACCTCCGTCGGAAGAGCGCCACCGCGGACCTCCGTCGGAAGAGCGCCACCGCGGACCTCCGTCGGAAGAGCGCCACCGCGGACCTCCGTCGGAAGAGCGCCACCGCGGACCTCCGTCGGAAGAGCGCCACCGCGGACCTCCGTCGGAAGAGCGCCACCGCGGACCTCCGTCGGAAGAGCGCCACCGCGGACCTCCGTCGGAAGAGCGCCACCGCGGACCTCCGTCGGAAGAGCGCCACCGCGGACCTCCGTCGGAAGAGCGCCACCGCGGACCTCCGTCGGAAGAGCGCCACCGCGGACCTCCGTCGGAAGAGCGCCACCGCGGACCTCCGTCGGAAGAGCGCCACCGCGGACCTCCGTCGGAAGAGCGCCACCGCGGACCTCCGTCGGAAGAGCGCCACCGCGGACCTCCGTCGGAAGAGCGCCACCGCGGACCTCCGTCGGAAGAGCGCCACCGCGGACCTCCGTCGGAAGAGCGCCACCGCGGACCTCCGTCGGAAGAGCGCCACCGCGGACCTCCGTCGGAAGAGCGCCACCGCGGACCTCCGTCGGAAGAGCGCCACCGCGGACCTCCGTCGGAAGAGCGCCACCGCGGACCTCCGTCGGAAGAGCGCCACCGCGGACCTCCGTCGGAAGAGCGCCACCGCGGACCTCCGTCGGAAGAGCGCCACCGCGGACCTCCGTCGGAAGAGCGCCACCGCGGACCTCCGTCGGAAGAGCGCCACCGCGGACCTCCGTCGGAAGAGCGCCACCGCGGACCTCCGTCGGAAGAGCGCCACCGCGGACCTCCGTCGGAAGAGCGCCACCGCGGACCCGCGTCGGAAGAGCGCCACCGCGGACCTCCGTCGGAAGAGCGCCACCGCGGACCTCCGTCGGAAGAGCGCCACCGCGGACCTCCGTCGGAAGAGCGCCACCGCGGACCTCCGTCGGAAGAGCGCCACCGCGGACCTCCGTCGGAAGAGCGCCACCGCGGACCTCCGTCGGAAGAGCGCCACCGCGGACCTCCGTCGGAAGAGCGCCACCGCGGACCTCCGTCGGAAGAGCGCCACCGCGGACCTCCGTCGGAAGAGCGCCACCGCGGACCTCCGTCGGAAGAGCGCCACCGCGGACCTCCGTCGGAAGAGCGCCACCGCGGACCTCCGTCGGAAGAGCGCCACCGCGGACCTCCGTCGGAAGAGCGCCACCGCGGACCTCCGTCGGAAGAGCGCCACCGCGGACCTCCGTCGGAAGAGCGCCACCGCGGACCTCCGTCGGAAGAGCGCCACCGCGGACCTCCGTCGGAAGAGCGCCACCGCGGACCTCCGTCGGAAGAGCGCCACCGCGGACCTCCGTCGGAAGAGCGCCACCGCGGACCTCCGTCGGAAGAGCGCCACCGCGGACCTCCGTCGGAAGAGCGCCACCGCGGACCTCCGTCGGAAGAGCGCCACCGCGGACCTCCGTCGGAAGAGCGCCACCGCGGACCTCCGTCGGAAGAGCGCCACCGCGGACCTCCGTCGGAAGAGCGCCACCGCGGACCTCCGTCGGAAGAGCGCCACCGCGGACCTCCGTCGGAAGAGCGCCACCGCGGACCTCCGTCGGAAGAGCGCCACCGCGGACCTCCGTCGGAAGAGCGCCACCGCGGACCTCCGTCGGAAGAGCGCCACCGCGGACCTCCGTCGGAAGAGCGCCACCGCGGACCTCCGTCGGAAGAGCGCCACCGCGGACCTCCGTCGGAAGAGCGCCACCGCGGACCTCCGTCGGAAGAGCGCCACCGCGGACCTCCGTCGGAAGAGCGCCACCGCGGACCTCCGTCGGAAGAGCGCCACCGCGGACCTCCGTCGGAAGAGCGCCACCGCGGACCTCCGTCGGAAGAGCGCCACCGCGGACCTCCGTCGGAAGAGCGCCACCGCGGACCTCCGTCGGAAGAGCGCCACCGCGGACCTCCGTCGGAAGAGCGCCACCGCGGACCTCCGTCGGAAGAGCGCCACCGCGGACCTCCGTCGGAAGAGCGCCACCGCGGACCTCCGTCGGAAGAGCGCCACCGCGGACCTCCGTCGGAAGAGCGCCACCGCGGACCTCCGTCGGAAGAGCGCCACCGCGGACCTCCGTCGGAAGAGCGCCACCGCGGACCTCCGTCGGAAGAGCGCCACCGCGGACCTCCGTCGGAAGAGCGCCACCGCGGACCTCCGTCGGAAGAGCGCCACCGCGGACCTCCGTCGGAAGAGCGCCACCGCGGACCTCCGTCGGAAGAGCGCCACCGCGGACCTCCGTCGGAAGAGCGCCACCGCGGACCTCCGTCGGAAGAGCGCCACCGCGGACCTCCGTCGGAAGAGCGCCACCGCGGACCTCCGTCGGAAGAGCGCCACCGCGGACCTCCGTCGGAAGAGCGCCACCGCGGACCTCCGTCGGAAGAGCGCCACCGCGGACCTCCGTCGGAAGAGCGCCACCGCGGACCTCCGTCGGAAGAGCGCCACCGCGGACCTCCGTCGGAAGAGCGCCACCGCGGACCTCCGTCGGAAGAGCGCCACCGCGGACCTCCGTCGGAAGAGCGCCACCGCGGACCTCCGTCGGAAGAGCGCCACCGCGGACCTCCGTCGGAAGAGCGCCACCGCGGACCTCCGTCGGAAGAGCGCCACCGCGGACCTCCGTCGGAAGAGCGCCACCGCGGACCTCCGTCGGAAGAGCGCCACCGCGGACCTCCGTCGGAAGAGCGCCACCGCGGACCTCCGTCGGAAGAGCGCCACCGCGGACCTCCGTCGGAAGAGCGCCACCGCGGACCTCCGTCGGAAGAGCGCCACCGCGGACCTCCGTCGGAAGAGCGCCACCGCGGACCTCCGTCGGAAGAGCGCCACCGCGGACCTCCGTCGGAAGAGCGCCACCGCGGACCTCCGTCGGAAGAGCGCCACCGCGGACCTCCGTCGGAAGAGCGCCACCGCGGACCTCCGTCGGAAGAGCGCCACCGCGGACCTCCGTCGGAAGAGCGCCACCGCGGACCTCCGTCGGAAGAGCGCCACCGCGGACCTCCGTCGGAAGAGCGCCACCGCGGACCTCCGTCGGAAGAGCGCCACCGCGGACCTCCGTCGGAAGAGCGCCACCGCGGACCTCCGTCGGAAGAGCGCCACCGCGGACCTCCGTCGGAAGAGCGCCACCGCGGACCTCCGCCGGAAGAGCGCCACCGCGGACCTCCGCCGGAAGAGCGCCACCGCGGACCTCCGTCGGAAGAGCGCCACCGCGGACCTCCGTCGGAAGAGCGCCACCGCGGACCTCCGTCGGAAGAGCGCCACCGCGGACCTCCGTCGGAAGAGCGCCACCGCGGACCTCCGTCGGAAGAGCGCCACCGCGGACCTCCGTCGGAAGAGCGCCACCGCGGACCTCCGTCGGAAGAGCGCCACCGCGGACCTCCGTCGGAAGAGCGCCACCGCGGACCTCCGTCGGAAGAGCGCCACCGCGGACCTCCGTCGGAAGAGCGCCACCGCGGACCTCCGTCGGAAGAGCGCCACCGCGGACCTCCGTCGGAAGAGCGCCACCGCGGACCTCCGTCGGAAGAGCGCCACCGCGGACCTCCGTCGGAAGAGCGCCACCGCGGACCTCCGTCGGAAGAGCGCCACCGCGGACCTCCGTCGGAAGAGCGCCACCGCGGACCTCCGTCGGAAGAGCGCCACCGCGGACCTCCGTCGGAAGAGCGCCACCGCGGACCTCCGTCGGAAGAGCGCCACCGCGGACCTCCGTCGGAAGAGCGCCACCGCGGACCTCCGTCGGAAGAGCGCCACCGCGGACCTCCGTCGGAAGAGCGCCACCGCGGACCTCCGTCGGAAGAGCGCCACCGCGGACCTCCGTCGGAAGAGCGCCACCGCGGACCTCCGTCGGAAGAGCGCCACCGCGGACCTCCGTCGGAAGAGCGCCACCGCGGACCTCCGTCGGAAGAGCGCCACCGCGGACCTCCGTCGGAAGAGCGCCACCGCGGACCTCCGTCGGAAGAGCGCCACCGCGGACCTCCGTCGGAAGAGCGCCACCGCGGACCTCCGTCGGAAGAGCGCCACCGCGGACCTCCGTCGGAAGAGCGCCACCGCGGACCTCCGTCGGAAGAGCGCCACCGCGGACCTCCGTCGGAAGAGCGCCACCGCGGACCTCCGTCGGAAGAGCGCCACCGCGGACCTCCGTCGGAAGAGCGCCACCGCGGACCTCCGTCGGAAGAGCGCCACCGCGGACCTCCGTCGGAAGAGCGCCACCGCGGACCTCCGTCGGAAGAGCGCCACCGCGGACCTCCGCCGGAAGAGCGCCACCGCGGACCTCCGTCGGAAGAGCGCCACCGCGGACCTCCGTCGGAAGAGCGCCACCGCGGACCTCCGTCGGAAGAGCGCCACCGCGGACCTCCGTCGGAAGAGCGCCACCGCGGACCTCCGTCGGAAGAGCGCCACCGCGGACCTCCGTCGGAAGAGCGCCACCGCGGACCTCCGTCGGAAGAGCGCCACCGCGGACCTCCGTCGGAAGAGCGCCACCGCGGACCTCCGTCGGAAGAGCGCCACCGCGGACCTCCGTCGGAAGAGCGCCACCGCGGACCTCCGTCGGAAGAGCGCCACCGCGGACCTCCGTCGGAAGAGCGCCACCGCGGACCTCCGTCGGAAGAGCGCCACCGCGGACCTCCGTCGGAAGAGCGCCACCGCGGACCTCCGTCGGAAGAGCGCCACCGCGGACCTCCGTCGGAAGAGCGCCACCGCGGACCTCCGTCGGAAGAGCGCCACCGCGGACCTCCGTCGGAAGAGCGCCACCGCGGACCTCCGTCGGAAGAGCGCCACCGCGGACCTCCGTCGGAAGAGCGCCACCGCGGACCTCCGTCGGAAGAGCGCCACCGCGGACCTCCGTCGGAAGAGCGCCACCGCGGACCTCCGTCGGAAGAGCGCCACCGCGGACCTCCGTCGGAAGAGCGCCACCGCGGACCTCCGTCGGAAGAGCGCCACCGCGGACCTCCGTCGGAAGAGCGCCACCGCGGACCTCCGTCGGAAGAGCGCCACCGCGGACCTCCGTCGGAAGAGCGCCACCGCGGACCTCCGTCGGAAGAGCGCCACCGCGGACCTCCGTCGGAAGAGCGCCACCGCGGACCTCCGTCGGAAGAGCGCCACCGCGGACCTCCGTCGGAAGAGCGCCACCGCGGACCTCCGTCGGAAGAGCGCCACCGCGGACCTCCGTCGGAAGAGCGCCACCGCGGACCTCCGCCGGAAGAGCGCCACCGCGGACCTCCGTCGGAAGAGCGCCACCGCGGACCTCCGTCGGAAGAGCGCCACCGCGGACCTCCGTCGGAAGAGCGCCACCGCGGACCTCCGTCGGAAGAGCGCCACCGCGGACCTCCGTCGGAAGAGCGCCACCGCGGACCTCCGTCGGAAGAGCGCCACCGCGGACCTCCGTCGGAAGAGCGCCACCGCGGACCTCCGTCGGAAGAGCGCCACCGCGGACCTCCGTCGGAAGAGCGCCACCGCGGACCTCCGTCGGAAGAGCGCCACCGCGGACCTCCGTCGGAAGAGCGCCACCGCGGACCTCCGTCGGAAGAGCGCCACCGCGGACCTCCGTCGGAAGAGCGCCACCGCGGACCTCCGTCGGAAGAGCGCCACCGCGGACCTCCGTCGGAAGAGCGCCACCGCGGACCTCCGTCGGAAGAGCGCCACCGCGGACCTCCGTCGGAAGAGCGCCACCGCGGACCTCCGTCGGAAGAGCGCCACCGCGGACCTCCGTCGGAAGAGCGCCACCGCGGACCTCCGTCGGAAGAGCGCCACCGCGGACCTCCGTCGGAAGAGCGCCACCGCGGACCTCCGTCGGAAGAGCGCCACCGCGGACCTCCGCCGGAAGAGCGCCACCGCGGACCTCCGTCGGAAGAGCGCCACCGCGGACCTCCGTCGGAAGAGCGCCACCGCGGACCTCCGTCGGAAGAGCGCCACCGCGGACCTCCGTCGGAAGAGCGCCACCGCGGACCTCCGTCGGAAGAGCGCCACCGCGGACCTCCGTCGGAAGAGCGCCACCGCGGACCTCCGTCGGAAGAGCGCCACCGCGGACCTCCGTCGGAAGAGCGCCACCGCGGACCTCCGTCGGAAGAGCGCCACCGCGGACCTCCGTCGGAAGAGCGCCACCGCGGACCTCCGTCGGAAGAGCGCCACCGCGGACCTCCGTCGGAAGAGCGCCACCGCGGACCTCCGTCGGAAGAGCGCCACCGCGGACCTCCGTCGGAAGAGCGCCACCGCGGACCTCCGTCGGAAGAGCGCCACCGCGGACCTCCGTCGGAAGAGCGCCACCGCGGACCTCCGTCGGAAGAGCGCCACCGCGGACCTCCGTCGGAAGAGCGCCACCGCGGACCTCCGTCGGAAGAGCGCCACCGCGGACCTCCGTCGGAAGAGCGCCACCGCGGACCTCCGTCGGAAGAGCGCCACCGCGGACCTCCGTCGGAAGAGCGCCACCGCGGACCTCCGTCGGAAGAGCGCCACCGCGGACCTCCGTCGGAAGAGCGCCACCGCGGACCTCCGTCGGAAGAGCGCCACCGCGGACCTCCGTCGGAAGAGCGCCACCGCGGACCTCCGTCGGAAGAGCGCCACCGCGGACCTCCGTCGGAAGAGCGCCACCGCGGACCTCCGTCGGAAGAGCGCCACCGCGGACCTCCGTCGGAAGAGCGCCACCGCGGACCTCCGTCGGAAGAGCGCCACCGCGGACCTCCGTCGGAAGAGCGCCACCGCGGACCTCCGTCGGAAGAGCGCCACCGCGGACCTCCGTCGGAAGAGCGCCACCGCGGACCTCCGTCGGAAGAGCGCCACCGCGGACCTCCGTCGGAAGAGCGCCACCGCGGACCTCCGTCGGAAGAGCGCCACCGCGGACCTCCGTCGGAAGAGCGCCACCGCGGACCTCCGTCGGAAGAGCGCCACCGCGGACCTCCGTCGGAAGAGCGCCACCGCGGACCTCCGTCGGAAGAGCGCCACCGCGGACCTCCGTCGGAAGAGCGCCACCGCGGACCTCCGTCGGAAGAGCGCCACCGCGGACCTCCGTCGGAAGAGCGCCACCGCGCACCTCCGCCGGAAGAGCGCCACCGCGGACCTCCGTCGGAAGAGCGCCACCGCGGACCTCCGCCGGAAGAGCGCCACCGCGGACCTCCGTCGGAAGAGCGCCACCGCGGACCTCCGTCGGAAGAGCGCCACCGCGGACCTCCGTCGGAAGAGCGCCACCGCGGACCTCCGTCGGAAGAGCGCCACCGCGGACCTCCGTCGGAAGAGCGCCACCGCGGACCTCCGTCGGAAGAGCGCCACCGCGGACCTCCGTCGGAAGAGCGCCACCGCGGACCTCCGTCGGAAGAGCGCCACCGCGGACCTCCGTCGGAAGAGCGCCACCGCGGACCTCCGTCGGAAGAGCGCCACCGCGGACCTCCGTCGGAAGAGCGCCACCGCGGACCTCCGTCGGAAGAGCGCCACCGCGGACCTCCGTCGGAAGAGCGCCACCGCGGACCTCCGTCGGAAGAGCGCCACCGCGGACCTCCGTCGGAAGAGCGCCACCGCGGACCTCCGTCGGAAGAGCGCCACCGCGGACCTCCGTCGGAAGAGCGCCACCGCGGACCTCCGTCGGAAGAGCGCCACCGCGGACCTCCGTCGGAAGAGCGCCACCGCGGACCTCCGTCGGAAGAGCGCCACCGCGGACCTCCGTCGGAAGAGCGCCACCGCGGACCTCCGTCGGAAGAGCGCCACCGCGGACCTCCGTCGGAAGAGCGCCACCGCGGACCTCCGTCGGAAGAGCGCCACCGCGGACCTCCGTCGGAAGAGCGCCACCGCGGACCTCCGCCGGAAGAGCGCCACCGCGGACCTCCGTCGGAAGAGCGCCACCGCGGACCTCCGTCGGAAGAGCGCCACCGCGGACCTCCGTCGGAAGAGCGCCACCGCGGACCTCCGTCGGAAGAGCGCCACCGCGGACCTCCGTCGGAAGAGCGCCACCGCGGACCTCCGTCGGAAGAGCGCCACCGCGGACCTCCGTCGGAAGAGCGCCACCGCGGACCTCCGCCGGAAGAGCGCCACCGCGGACCTCCGTCGGAAGAGCGCCACCGCGGACCTCCGTCGGAAGAGCGCCACCGCGGACCTCCGTCGGAAGAGCGCCACCGCGGACCTCCGTCGGAAGAGCGCCACCGCGGACCTCCGTCGGAAGAGCGCCACCGCGGACCTCCGTCGGAAGAGCGCCACCGCGGACCTCCGTCGGAAGAGCGCCACCGCGGACCTCCGTCGGAAGAGCGCCACCGCGGACCTCCGTCGGAAGAGCGCCACCGCGGACCTCCGTCGGAAGAGCGCCACCGCGGACCTCCGTCGGAAGAGCGCCACCGCGGACCTCCGTCGGAAGAGCGCCACCGCGGACCTCCGTCGGAAGAGCGCCACCGCGGACCTCCGTCGGAAGAGCGCCACCGCGGACCTCCGTCGGAAGAGCGCCACCGCGGACCTCCGTCGGAAGAGCGCCACCGCGGACCTCCGTCGGAAGAGCGCCACCGCGGACCTCCGTCGGAAGAGCGCCACCGCGGACCTCCGTCGGAAGAGCGCCACCGCGGACCTCCGTCGGAAGAGCGCCACCGCGGACCTCCGTCGGAAGAGCGCCACCGCGGACCTCCGTCGGAAGAGCGCCACCGCGGACCTCCGTCGGAAGAGCGCCACCGCGGACCTCCGTCGGAAGAGCGCCACCGCGGACCTCCGTCGGAAGAGCGCCACCGCGGACCTCCGTCGGAAGAGCGCCACCGCGGACCTCCGCCGGAAGAGCGCCACCGCGGACCTCCGTCGGAAGAGCGCCACCGCGGACCTCCGTCGGAAGAGCGCCACCGCGGACCTCCGTCGGAAGAGCGCCACCGCGGACCTCCGTCGGAAGAGCGCCACCGCGGACCTCCGTCGGAAGAGCGCCACCGCGGACCTCCGTCGGAAGAGCGCCACCGCGGACCTCCGCCGGAAGAGCGCCACCGCGGACCTCCGTCGGAAGAGCGCCACCGCGGACCTCCGTCGGAAGAGCGCCACCGCGGACCTCCGTCGGAAGAGCGCCACCGCGGACCTCCGTCGGAAGAGCGCCACCGCGGACCTCCGTCGGAAGAGCGCCACCGCGGACCTCCGTCGGAAGAGCGCCACCGCGGACCTCCGTCGGAAGAGCGCCACCGCGGACCTCCGTCGGAAGAGCGCCACCGCGGACCTCCGTCGGAAGAGCGCCACCGCGGACCTCCGTCGGAAGAGCGCCACCGCGGACCTCCGTCGGAAGAGCGCCACCGCGGACCTCCGTCGGAAGAGCGCCACCGCGGACCTCCGTCGGAAGAGCGCCACCGCGGACCTCCGTCGGAAGAGCGCCACCGCGGACCTCCGTCGGAAGAGCGCCACCGCGGACCTCCGTCGGAAGAGCGCCACCGCGGACCTCCGTCGGAAGAGCGCCACCGCGGACCTCCGTCGGAAGAGCGCCACCGCGGACCTCCGTCGGAAGAGCGCCACCGCGGACCTCCGTCGGAAGAGCGCCACCGCGGACCTCCGTCGGAAGAGCGCCACCGCGGACCTCCGTCGGAAGAGCGCCACCGCGGACCTCCGTCGGAAGAGCGCCACCGCGGACCTCCGTCGGAAGAGCGCCACCGCGGACCTCCGTCGGAAGAGCGCCACCGCGGACCTCCGTCGGAAGAGCGCCACCGCGGACCTCCGTCGGAAGAGCGCCACCGCGGACCTCCGTCGGAAGAGCGCCACCGCGGACCTCCGTCGGAAGAGCGCCACCGCGGACCTCCGTCGGAAGAGCGCCACCGCGGACCTCCGTCGGAAGAGCGCCACCGCGGACCTCCGTCGGAAGAGCGCCACCGCGGACCTCCGTCGGAAGAGCGCCACCGCGGACCTCCGTCGGAAGAGCGCCACCGCGGACCTCCGTCGGAAGAGCGCCACCGCGGACCTCCGTCGGAAGAGCGCCACCGCGGACCTCCGTCGGAAGAGCGCCACCGCGGACCTCCGTCGGAAGAGCGCCACCGCGGACCTCCGTCGGAAGAGCGCCACCGCGGACCTCCGTCGGAAGAGCGCCACCGCGGACCTCCGTCGGAAGAGCGCCACCGCGGACCTCCGTCGGAAGAGCGCCACCGCGGACCTCCGTCGGAAGAGCGCCACCGCGGACCTCCGTCGGAAGAGCGCCACCGCGGACCTCCGTCGGAAGAGCGCCACCGCGGACCTCCGTCGGAAGAGCGCCACCGCGGACCTCCGCCGGAAGAGCGCCACCGCGGACCTCCGCCGGGAGAGCGCCACCGCGGACCTCCGTCGGAAGAGCGCCACCGCGGACCTCCGTCGGAAGAGCGCCACCGCGGACCTCCGTCGGAAGAGCGCCACCGCGGACCTCCGCCGGAAGAGCGCCACCGCGGACCTCCGTCGGAAGAGCGCCACCGCGGACCTCCGTCGGAAGAGCGCCACCGCGGACCTCCGTCGGAAGAGCGCCACCGCGGACCTCCGTCGGAAGAGCGCCACCGCGGACCTCCGTCGGAAGAGCGCCACCGCGGACCTCCGTCGGAAGAGCGCCACCGCGGACCTCCGTCGGAAGAGCGCCACCGCGGACCTCCGTCGGAAGAGCGCCACCGCGGACCTCCGTCGGAAGAGCGCCACCGCGGACCTCCGTCGGAAGAGCGCCACCGCGGACCTCCGTCGGAAGAGCGCCACCGCGGTCCTCCGCCGGAAGAGCGCCACCGCGGCCGTCCGTCGGAAGAGCGCCGCCGCGGACCTCCGGCGGAAGAGCGCCACCGCGGACCTCCGTCGGAAGAGCGCCACCGCGGCCCTCCGCCGGAAGAGCCCCACCGCGGACCTCCGTCGGAAGAGCGCCACCGCGGACCTCCGTCGGAAGAGCGCCACCGCGGACCTCCGTCGGAAGAGCGCCACCGCGGACCTCCGTCGGAAGAGCGCCACCGCGGACCTCCGTCGGAAGAGCGCCACCGCGGACCTCCGTCGGAAGAGCGCCACCGCGGACCTCCGTCGGAAGAGCGCCACCGCGGACCTCCGTCGGAAGAGCGCCACCGCGGACCTCCGTCGGAAGAGCGCCACCGCGGACCTCCGTCGGAAGAGCGCCACCGCGGACCTCCGTCGGAAGAGCGCCACCGCGGACCTCCGTCGGAAGAGCGCCACCGCGGACCTCCGTCGGAAGAGCGCCACCGCGGACCTCCGTCGGAAGAGCGCCACCGCGGACCTCCGTCGGAAGAGCGCCACCGCGGACCTCCGTCGGAAGAGCGCCACCGCGGACCTCCGTCGGAAGAGCGCCACCGCGGACCTCCGTCGGAAGAGCGCCACCGCGGACCTCCGTCGGAAGAGCGCCACCGCGGACCTCCGTCGGAAGAGCGCCACCGCGGACCTCCGTCGGAAGAGCGCCACCGCGGACCTCCGTCGGAAGAGCGCCACCGCGGACCTCCGTCGGAAGAGCGCCACCGCGGACCTCCGTCGGAAGAGCGCCACCGCGGACCTCCGTCGGAAGAGCGCCACCGCGGACCTCCGTCGGAAGAGCGCCACCGCGGACCTCCGTCGGAAGAGCGCCACCGCGGACCTCCGTCGGAAGAGCGCCACCGCGGACCTCCGTCGGAAGAGCGCCACCGCGGACCTCCGTCGGAAGAGCGCCACCGCGGACCTCCGTCGGAAGAGCGCCACCGCGGACCTCCGTCGGAAGAGCGCCACCGCGGACCTCCGTCGGAAGAGCGCCACCGCGGACCTCCGTCGGAAGAGCGCCACCGCGGACCTCCGTCGGAAGAGCGCCACCGCGGACCTCCGTCGGAAGAGCGCCACCGCGGACCTCCGTCGGAAGAGCGCCACCGCGGACCTCCGTCGGAAGAGCGCCACCGCGGACCTCCGTCGGAAGAGCGCCACCGCGGACCTCCGTCGGAAGAGCGCCACCGCGGACCTCCGTCGGAAGAGCGCCACCGCGGACCTCCGTCGGAAGAGCGCCACCGCGGACCTCCGTCGGAAGAGCGCCACCGCGGACCTCCGTCGGAAGAGCGCCACCGCGGACCTCCGTCGGAAGAGCGCCACCGCGGACCTCCGTCGGAAGAGCGCCACCGCGGACCTCCGTCGGAAGAGCGCCACCGCGGACCTCCGTCGGAAGAGCGCCACCGCGGACCTCCGTCGGAAGAGCGCCACCGCGGACCTCCGTCGGAAGAGCGCCACCGCGGACCTCCGTCGGAAGAGCGCCACCGCGGACCTCCGTCGGAAGAGCGCCACCGCGGACCTCCGTCGGAAGAGCGCCACCGCGGACCTCCGTCGGAAGAGCGCCACCGCGGACCTCCGTCGGAAGAGCGCCACCGCGGACCTCCGTCGGAAGAGCGCCACCGCGGACCTCCGTCGGAAGAGCGCCACCGCGGACCTCCGTCGGAAGAGCGCCACCGCGGACCTCCGTCGGAAGAGCGCCACCGCGGACCTCCGTCGGAAGAGCGCCACCGCGGACCTCCGTCGGAAGAGCGCCACCGCGGACCTCCGTCGGAAGAGCGCCACCGCGGACCTCCGTCGGAAGAGCGCCACCGCGGACCTCCGTCGGAAGAGCGCCACCGCGGACCTCCGTCGGAAGAGCGCCACCGCGGACCTCCGTCGGAAGAGCGCCACCGCGGACCTCCGTCGGAAGAGCGCCACCGCGGACCTCCGTCGGAAGAGCGCCACCGCGGACCTCCGTCGGAAGAGCGCCACCGCGGACCTCCGTCGGAAGAGCGCCACCGCGGACCTCCGTCGGAAGAGCGCCACCGCGGACCTCCGTCGGAAGAGCGCCACCGCGGACCTCCGTCGGAAGAGCGCCACCGCGGACCTCCGTCGGAAGAGCGCCACCGCGGACCTCCGTCGGAAGAGCGCCACCGCGGACCTCCGTCGGAAGAGCGCCACCGCGGACCTCCGTCGGAAGAGCGCCACCGCGGACCTCCGTCGGAAGAGCGCCACCGCGGACCTCCGTCGGAAGAGCGCCACCGCGGACCTCCGTCGGAAGAGCGCCACCGCGGACCTCCGTCGGAAGAGCGCCACCGCGGACCTCCGTCGGAAGAGCGCCACCGCGGACCTCCGTCGGAAGAGCGCCACCGCGGACCTCCGTCGGAAGAGCGCCACCGCGGACCTCCGTCGGAAGAGCGCCACCGCGGACCTCCGTCGGAAGAGCGCCACCGCGGACCTCCGTCGGAAGAGCGCCACCGCGGACCTCCGTCGGAAGAGCGCCACCGCGGACCTCCGTCGGAAGAGCGCCACCGCGGACCTCCGTCGGAAGAGCGCCACCGCGGACCTCCGTCGGAAGAGCGCCACCGCGGACCTCCGTCGGAAGAGCGCCACCGCGGACCTCCGTCGGAAGAGCGCCACCGCGGACCTCCGTCGGAAGAGCGCCACCGCGGACCTCCGTCGGAAGAGCGCCACCGCGGACCTCCGTCGGAAGAGCGCCACCGCGGACCTCCGTCGGAAGAGCGCCACCGCGGACCTCCGTCGGAAGAGCGCCACCGCGGACCTCCGTCGGAAGAGCGCCACCGCGGACCTCCGTCGGAAGAGCGCCACCGCGGACCTCCGTCGGAAGAGCGCCACCGCGGACCTCCGTCGGAAGAGCGCCACCGCGGACCTCCGTCGGAAGAGCGCCACCGCGGACCTCCGTCGGAAGAGCGCCACCGCGGACCTCCGTCGGAAGAGCGCCACCGCGGACCTCCGTCGGAAGAGCGCCACCGCGGACCTCCGTCGGAAGAGCGCCACCGCGGACCTCCGTCGGAAGAGCGCCACCGCGGACCTCCGTCGGAAGAGCGCCACCGCGGACCTCCGTCGGAAGAGCGCCACCGCGGACCTCCGTCGGAAGAGCGCCACCGCGGACCTCCGTCGGAAGAGCGCCACCGCGGACCTCCGTCGGAAGAGCGCCACCGCGGACCTCCGTCGGAAGAGCGCCACCGCGGACCTCCGTCGGAAGAGCGCCACCGCGGACCTCCGTCGGAAGAGCGCCACCGCGGACCTCCGTCGGAAGAGCGCCACCGCGGACCTCCGTCGGAAGAGCGCCACCGCGGACCTCCGTCGGAAGAGCGCCACCGCGGACCTCCGTCGGAAGAGCGCCACCGCGGACCTCCGTCGGAAGAGCGCCACCGCGGACCTCCGTCGGAAGAGCGCCACCGCGGACCTCCGTCGGAAGAGCGCCACCGCGGACCTCCGTCGGAAGAGCGCCACCGCGGACCTCCGTCGGAAGAGCGCCACCGCGGACCTCCGTCGGAAGAGCGCCACCGCGGACCTCCGTCGGAAGAGCGCCACCGCGGACCTCCGTCGGAAGAGCGCCACCGCGGACCTCCGTCGGAAGAGCGCCACCGCGGACCTCCGTCGGAAGAGCGCCACCGCGGACCTCCGTCGGAAGAGCGCCACCGCGGACCTCCGTCGGAAGAGCGCCACCGCGGACCTCCGTCGGAAGAGCGCCACCGCGGACCTCCGTCGGAAGAGCGCCACCGCGGACCTCCGTCGGAAGAGCGCCACCGCGGACCTCCGTCGGAAGAGCGCCACCGCGGACCTCCGTCGGAAGAGCGCCACCGCGGACCTCCGTCGGAAGAGCGCCACCGCGGACCTCCGTCGGAAGAGCGCCACCGCGGACCTCCGTCGGAAGAGCGCCACCGCGGACCTCCGTCGGAAGAGCGCCACCGCGGACCTCCGTCGGAAGAGCGCCACCGCGGACCTCCGTCGGAAGAGCGCCACCGCGGACCTCCGTCGGAAGAGCGCCACCGCGGACCTCCGTCGGAAGAGCGCCACCGCGGACCTCCGTCGGAAGAGCGCCACCGCGGACCTCCGTCGGAAGAGCGCCACCGCGGACCTCCGTCGGAAGAGCGCCACCGCGGACCTCCGTCGGAAGAGCGCCACCGCGGACCTCCGTCGGAAGAGCGCCACCGCGGACCTCCGTCGGAAGAGCGCCACCGCGGACCTCCGTCGGAAGAGCGCCACCGCGGACCTCCGTCGGAAGAGCGCCACCGCGGACCTCCGTCGGAAGAGCGCCACCGCGGACCTCCGTCGGAAGAGCGCCACCGCGGACCTCCGTCGGAAGAGCGCCACCGCGGACCTCCGTCGGAAGAGCGCCACCGCGGACCTCCGTCGGAAGAGCGCCACCGCGGACCTCCGTCGGAAGAGCGCCACCGCGGACCTCCGTCGGAAGAGCGCCACCGCGGACCTCCGTCGGAAGAGCGCCACCGCGGACCTCCGTCGGAAGAGCGCCACCGCGGACCTCCGTCGGAAGAGCGCCACCGCGGACCTCCGTCGGAAGAGCGCCACCGCGGACCTCCGTCGGAAGAGCGCCACCGCGGACCTCCGTCGGAAGAGCGCCACCGCGGACCTCCGTCGGAAGAGCGCCACCGCGGACCTCCGTCGGAAGAGCGCCACCGCGGACCTCCGTCGGAAGAGCGCCACCGCGGACCTCCGTCGGAAGAGCGCCACCGCGGACCTCCGTCGGAAGAGCGCCACCGCGGACCTCCGTCGGAAGAGCGCCACCGCGGACCTCCGTCGGAAGAGCGCCACCGCGGACCTCCGTCGGAAGAGCGCCACCGCGGACCTCCGTCGGAAGAGCGCCACCGCGGACCTCCGTCGGAAGAGCGCCACCGCGGACCTCCGTCGGAAGAGCGCCACCGCGGACCTCCGTCGGAAGAGCGCCACCGCGGACCTCCGTCGGAAGAGCGCCACCGCGGACCTCCGTCGGAAGAGCGCCACCGCGGACCTCCGTCGGAAGAGCGCCACCGCGGACCTCCGTCGGAAGAGCGCCACCGCGGACCTCCGTCGGAAGAGCGCCACCGCGGACCTCCGTCGGAAGAGCGCCACCGCGGACCTCCGTCGGAAGAGCGCCACCGCGGACCTCCGTCGGAAGAGCGCCACCGCGGACCTCCGTCGGAAGAGCGCCACCGCGGACCTCCGTCGGAAGAGCGCCACCGCGGACCTCCGTCGGAAGAGCGCCACCGCGGACCTCCGTCGGAAGAGCGCCACCGCGGACCTCCGTCGGAAGAGCGCCACCGCGGACCTCCGTCGGAAGAGCGCCACCGCGGACCTCCGTCGGAAGAGCGCCACCGCGGACCTCCGTCGGAAGAGCGCCACCGCGGACCTCCGTCGGAAGAGCGCCACCGCGGACCTCCGTCGGAAGAGCGCCACCGCGGACCTCCGTCGGAAGAGCGCCACCGCGGACCTCCGTCGGAAGAGCGCCACCGCGGACCTCCGTCGGAAGAGCGCCACCGCGGACCTCCGTCGGAAGAGCGCCACCGCGGACCTCCGTCGGAAGAGCGCCACCGCGGACCTCCGTCGGAAGAGCGCCACCGCGGACCTCCGTCGGAAGAGCGCCACCGCGGACCTCCGTCGGAAGAGCGCCACCGCGGACCTCCGTCGGAAGAGCGCCACCGCGGACCTCCGTCGGAAGAGCGCCACCGCGGACCTCCGTCGGAAGAGCGCCACCGCGGACCTCCGTCGGAAGAGCGCCACCGCGGACCTCCGTCGGAAGAGCGCCACCGCGGACCTCCGTCGGAAGAGCGCCACCGCGGACCTCCGTCGGAAGAGCGCCACCGCGGACCTCCGTCGGAAGAGCGCCACCGCGGACCTCCGTCGGAAGAGCGCCACCGCGGACCTCCGTCGGAAGAGCGCCACCGCGGACCTCCGTCGGAAGAGCGCCACCGCGGACCTCCGTCGGAAGAGCGCCACCGCGGACCTCCGTCGGAAGAGCGCCACCGCGGACCTCCGTCGGAAGAGCGCCACCGCGGACCTCCGTCGGAAGAGCGCCACCGCGGACCTCCGTCGGAAGAGCGCCACCGCGGACCTCCGTCGGAAGAGCGCCACCGCGGACCTCCGTCGGAAGAGCGCCACCGCGGACCTCCGTCGGAAGAGCGCCACCGCGGACCTCCGTCGGAAGAGCGCCACCGCGGACCTCCGTCGGAAGAGCGCCACCGCGGACCTCCGTCGGAAGAGCGCCACCGCGGACCTCCGTCGGAAGAGCGCCACCGCGGACCTCCGTCGGAAGAGCGCCACCGCGGACCTCCGTCGGAAGAGCGCCACCGCGGACCTCCGTCGGAAGAGCGCCACCGCGGACCTCCGTCGGAAGAGCGCCACCGCGGACCTCCGTCGGAAGAGCGCCACCGCGGACCTCCGTCGGAAGAGCGCCACCGCGGACCTCCGTCGGAAGAGCGCCACCGCGGACCTCCGTCGGAAGAGCGCCACCGCGGACCTCCGTCGGAAGAGCGCCACCGCGGACCTCCGTCGGAAGAGCGCCACCGCGGACCTCCGTCGGAAGAGCGCCACCGCGGACCTCCGTCGGAAGAGCGCCACCGCGGACCTCCGTCGGAAGAGCGCCACCGCGGACCTCCGTCGGAAGAGCGCCACCGCGGACCTCCGTCGGAAGAGCGCCACCGCGGACCTCCGTCGGAAGAGCGCCACCGCGGACCTCCGTCGGAAGAGCGCCACCGCGGACCTCCGTCGGAAGAGCGCCACCGCGGACCTCCGTCGGAAGAGCGCCACCGCGGACCTCCGTCGGAAGAGCGCCACCGCGGACCTCCGTCGGAAGAGCGCCACCGCGGACCTCTATCGAATGAGTGGCACTGTGAATCTCTATCGAATGAGCGCCACTGTGAATCTCTCTCTGGATTTCTGACACTAAATACTGAATCAAACTCTATCTAACCATTCCTGGGGAACACATTCAAAGTGAAATTCGATTTGAAAGTCACCCCAATTTGTTGAAAGTATGGTGAAAATATTCCCTGAAAATACCATTGCCGGTGAAAACGAAGTTTCACTCAACACAGAGGCATGCGTATAACTTTGCAGAAACAATTTTTTACGGTGAAAAATTGTCAAAATACAGATGACATTACCGTGGAGGATTTTAGTTGCGGAGAATTGAGGAAAGTTTAATTCTTTTTTTCCAATGCAAGTAAACAAATAAATGCTTCTTCTTCCATTCATAAGATGAAATGGAATTTGGATTTTTTTTGAAAAAGGAACTTTTTGAAATGGAAAACCACCGTCTCCAAGCAAGTGAGAGAGTTGGGTTAAGAAGCGTTAATGGGGGTAAATCAAGATCATGGGTCAGAATGGGGAATGACGGATGACGGTTTCACTGCTTGCTTGAAGACCTGGAAAGAAAAGTGAGAAGTCGATGGGAGAAATGAATAAAAGAGTCGAGTTGAGGTGTGCAGTCAGCCTGCATTTTGGAAATTTAACCAGGAAGGGGGTTACTTGAAGAAAAAGAGAAAAAAAAAATGAAAGAGCTCTTCAGTCTATTGTAAACAATTTTAGAGTGTTTTTTTAAAATGTGAGTGAAATGTAAATGAGACGGGAAGGGAATCTTTTCCTCAACACGGTTTTATCTCAATTCTATTTCGGCCTTGTGACACAAAAAGCTGTTTTTAAATACAGCATTAGTATTATAAAACAACCGACAAATGTAATCACAAGTTGTGAATGCCTTAAGCAAAAGTAACCTGGCTCCAAAGACCCTTGGCCTTTTCAAGTGCAAGACCAGCAAGACGTGCAGCCTGAGCATTCAACAAGGCATTGTAGGCAGTCTGATGATAGCCTGCTTTCCGTGCCATCCGTGCGCTCTGCAGCCAACACTCCCCCACTGTACTCCGTAACTCTGCCCTGAAAAAGGAAAGGACATACCGGGATTCCATTTTACATCTTCTGTTTCTACCTCTGCCTAAACCAAAATGCAATTGGAGCTTTCAAAGAATGGTTTCTATATCAAGAATGACAAATCTACTAAAAATGTGACTGTAGGTCATACAGAAGTTAAAGAGACGTGGTTGAATTGGTTCTTTCATAACGTTATTGAAAACAGGTAATTTTAATTTAAAGGAAATATGGCAGAAACAAAGATTAAAAAATAAGGTGTGTTGGTGTATAGCTCTGGACAGT
The DNA here is from genome assembly GCF_056783735.1 of Eptatretus burgeri. Taxonomy (NCBI): domain Eukaryota; kingdom Metazoa; phylum Chordata; class Myxini; order Myxiniformes; family Myxinidae; genus Eptatretus; species Eptatretus burgeri. The sequence goes on from NC_140971.1 coordinate 98,629,315, forward strand.
CCTCTCCAACAGGCCTGCAGCACGGAAACAGCTGATCGATCGATCTCCCAGGAGCAACCCAGAGATCCCACACATCCAAGATGGTGTACCCTGCCTTTGTGCCAGGGCCACGTGAGAGAGTGAGAGACAGACAGACAGACACAGACACAGACAGAGACAGACAGACAGACAGACAGAGAGAGAGAGAGAGAGAGAGAGAGAGAGCGCGAGCGAGAGCCAGTCCATGAGGACCGATCGACTCTGACCGTGCGAACATTGTCCTACAGCAGAGCATGGTGGTGTTAGAGGGATGTTTCTCATCAGCAGGGACTGGGGCACTGGTCAGGATAGAAGGGAAAATTGGTGGAACAAAACACAGAAATTTCCTCAAGGAAAACCTGCTGCCCTCTGCAACAAAGCTGAAATTGGGACAGAAGTTCACCTTTCAGAATGACAACAACCCGAAGCACACAGCCAAAGCTACACTGGAGTGACGAAGGAACAAAAAGGTGAATGTTCTTGAATGGCCCAGTCAGAGACCCGACCAAAATACAATTAAAAATCTGCAGCATGACTCGAAGATTGCTGCCCATCAACGCTCCCCACTGAATTTGAACAGTTTTGTTCAGAAGATGGGAAAATATTGCCCAATCACGTGGTGCAAAGTTAGTAGAGACCTATCCCAACAGACTCACAGGTATTGTTGTTGTCAAAGGAGCTTCCACCAAGTATTAACTAAGGAGGGTGGACACTTATCCAACCAAGATATTCGAGTTTTGTATTTTAAATTAATTTCCTGAAATTTGTTTTTCACTTGGAAGTTGTGGGTTACGATGTTGAAAAAGTCCGATTTAATGAAATTTAATTCCAGGCTACAAGGCAACAAAATATGAAAATTTTGAAAGGGAGTGTAGTTTTTCTATAGGCACTGTATATGATGTTCATTGTGACAACTATTTCAGCAGATGAAAGTTGTAAAGATATTTACAACATCTAACTCGTGTTTAATGATAAACATTCCTACAAAGATTTTGATGATATCATGAATGGATAAAAGTGAAAATACAAGTAAACTAGAAGGGCACTCGGGAGCGCACATACCTCCGCCATGTAACGCCTGATCCACGAGATCATATCGGGCCCAACACATTTTTGAAATATCATGCTACATATCGTTTTTGGACCGATCTCTCAATGGTGAAGAACCACTATAAAATTTAAATAATTCTCGCATCCAGATCCGGTTTCGGATCTTCACCAAAATCTAATCAGTTCGTCCTTGTCACACACCGAACCTGTCCAACAAATTTCATCTGAATCCATCCATAATTTTTGAAATATGCTGCATACAGACAGACAGACAGACAGACAGACAGACAAACAAGCAGTCATAGACTGGTACTTACGAAATCGTCAACTTGACCTCTGACCTTGTCTAATAAAAGCTGTCTCTAGAGAAGGTAGCGACGCAAACCAGAAGTTTCTACGATGATTCTGCACAAAACCATCAAAAATCGAATGTTTGACCTGACTGTGACCTTGACCTTTGACCGATTTTGAACAAAATCTAATCAGCGCTAGCCATCACCCTCCTGAATCACGTGGTGTAATTTGACATTGGTAGCTTCTTCCGTTCTTGAGTTATAACTTTTTTTTTGGATGTTTGACCTCACTGTGACCTTGACCTTTGACCGATTTTGACCAAAATCTAATCAGCGCTAGCCATCACCCTCCTGAATCACGTGGTGCAATTTGAATTGGTAGCTTCTTCTGATCTCGGGTTATCGTGCCTACAAACAAACACACAAACAGAGGACGGAAGTGATCAACATACTTACGAAATCTTTAGATTTCGTAAGTAAAATCTTTAGATTTCGTAAGTAACAAACAAACAAAGAAGACATCGTGCAGAGCACAATACTTGCAAAATCCACTAAATAAATCTGATCTCAAAAATAATTGCTGGTTGAATTCAATGACCAAATATGTAACTCCTCTTCACATTTCAAGTCAATCGGATGAAAATTGACAATTTTATAAATTCGGCCTATGCTGACCTTTTGGTCGATGCTGACCTCAAATATTATTGGATAGTTGAATTGAGTGACCTGAAATATAAATCCTCTTCACGTTTCAAGTCAATCGGATGAAAATTGAGGATTTTAGAAATCTCACCAAAGTTGTTGACCTTTGGCCAATGTTGACATTTTTAACAAAAACAAGAGGCTTCTTTCTTATGACAAACTCTCGCATGTGATGAAGTTTCGTGAAGATCGGTTTAAAATTGTGACTTGTAGGCGACAAACAGACAGACAGACAGACAGAATAACAAAATCGACTGACCAATAAACTTTAACCAGAGTTGGTGTCAAAGCCACCCAATGTCATTTATCGTTTTTAAAAGACGAGTCTAAGAATATTTTTTATAAAGCATTGCAGTGAAGTCTGATCCAAATAATTTTTAAGCAATATATGTATTTGTAATCAGTAAAAAATAGTGTGGTAGATAAAAACATTACAAAAGGAAATAACTTGCACCAAAAACGTTAACATTTTCACGCTCACGACGACGCTCACGGCGAGGGTATCACTATAGCTCTCTGTTCTTCGAACAGGCGAGCTAAAAATCTTAGATTTTGCAAATCACAAACAGACAGAAAGGGGTGAAAACATAACCTCCCTCACCTTCGGTGGGGGAGGTAACTAAGCTAAGGCCTTCATGATGTTGAGATATTTTAATGCCAAACTACGAACAATATAACCTACTTGCTATCCTCTCACACTGCGAAAGGCTCCAGCCTGATTACTATTGTGATAATAAGTATTCACATCTCTGCATAATCAAACAGTGTTAAACACGAACACACACACACACACACACACACACACACACACACACACACACACACACACACACACACACACACACACACACACACACACACACACACACACACACGTTTATATTCCAACTTGTCTGCATGTAAACATCTTGCTCATATTTGTGAAAACTCTTCCATCTTTCTCGAATCTCTGTGCACATTTCCTATTCTTCATCATCATAGGGCCAAGGTATGTATAAAAAAAAAAATTACACTCCATCGCTTAAGGTGAAGGGAGGTAATGTTTTCACCCGTTTGTCTGTCCATGGCATCTCAAAAGGTTATGGGCGGATTCAGACGAAACTTGGTGGGCATGTTTTGTGTGTGACAAGGACGAATTGATTCAATGTTGTTGAAGATCCGAATCCGGATACTATAATTTTTAAGCGATTCTTCACCATTGAGAAATAGGGCCAAAAACGATAAACGAAAAGCACTATATTTCCAAAACTTGTAGACGGACTATCAGTGGGATACAAAACGTAACCTGTTCAGCCTGGCGCTCTACTGAGTGCCGAGTCGAGCGAGTGGTTTATGTGCTCCACCTAGTGGTTTATGTGCTCTACCGAGTGCTGTTCTAGTTGCAATCTGTTTTTGTTTTGTTTTTCTTTACAGGAGCAAGGCTCATGTCAAAGCAAGATAGGACTGACAGCGGGACAAACATCAAGGGAATGAACAAGGAGGAAAAAAAGGATAGGCAGAAGGGGAGGAAACACTGAAATTAGCAAATAAGATGATTGGGTTTGGAATGAAACATCATCGGACTTGACTTCAACGCAGCCACTGAGCTTGGGGGAAGTGACGTCACTTCCCAAATCGCTCTTGGTAAGAGCGACAACATCTTAACAATGTCACTTTTCTCCTGAGACTCGGCGATACAATTAGAATTTCCTCTTCCCCATTGTAGTTTGTTCGTGTCCTGTCTTCCAAATGCTAAGTATCAAGCAAGGAAGCAGCACGTTCCATTTCAATTGTCTTTGTTTGGCATGGCTCGGCCGGGGTTCGAACCTCCGTCTTCCCAGACTCACAGCGGGTGCTATAGATTTTGTTAAATAGATCGATATTACATACCTTTTTGCTTATCGAACTTTAATCTCAGATCTAGAAATATTCGGGGACAAAGGAATAATTGTAAGAAAGAAAGTCAGGCCTGAAAGAGTGACATCAGGAGGGAAATTTAGAGTTTTGACAAGTATCCTTGATTACTTTTGATTGGCGAACTTTCACCTTTTCGAAAATTATGGTTATCGTTTTTCATGATTTGCAATCTCGCTTTGCGACTCTCCAGACGTCCTCGTGGGGCCACATACTCTCCCATCGAGTCCTTCCTCACCGACCACATGCAATGGTAGTATTGTTAAAATATGTTGAAAAACCCTTTATAACGCAGGAAAATTCTTGGCAGGGGATGGGAGGCGAGAAGAGGAAGGTGGCGTGAAAGAGCTGAAGTTTTGAAACTTCAGATTGAAATGGGGAGATTGATGATCATTTATGCCTGGTGTTGGCTTAATGCTTAGGGTGGTGGGCTTGGGATCTGAGGATTCCGAGTTCAAATCCCATTCAGCTGTTGAATAAATACCAGGTGGGGTTGACTCTGCCTGTCATCCTTCCGAGGTCAGCAAAATGAGTGCGAGCATGCTGGTTGGTATACTGTGTCGGAATGGCGACCTGTCCAGGATTGTGCCCAATAGCCAAGGAGACTGCTTAAGCAGCACCAACGCTCTGCACAGAGTGTGGTCCCCATGGATGGATGGATAGATCATCATTTAGATTGAAACAAGAAAGCTGAGCGAATAAAGATAAAATGGATGACCAATGATATTGTTACTTGGAGAAACCAAGACTTACTGCTCCCCAGAGAGACCCAACAGGGCACGGCGTAGCTCGAGGATTGGTTCTCGAACACGAAACGAGTTCTGTGTGACATCCAGCCGAGCTTGCCAATGAAAGTTTTGCTTTTTCTCATCCAGCATCCCCAACACTGTGTGCTCGAGTTCACACAGCATATGCATTCTGAAATGACAAGGCAGGAAAATTATTCATCGTCAATAAATTATAACTTTAATATTTACTGGTGACTATTTTCAATTTAAAAAAATGTCCATCAGTCAATCGGCCGAGATTTTATTGCCATCAATCAATCGAGTTCATCGTCATATATATATATATATATATGTATATGTTGCACATACAATGGGAAGTACTTTGACAGTGTATGCTTTAAAACAACAGTGAATAAGAAATAGATTGATTGTGACGAGCGTGGACAACCTTTTTGTGATGAAATGAGGAGGCATGGTTTAAAATATCCATAACCATTCTTTCGATGCCCATACAAAAGGTTTATACATTTATTCATCGAGGTTGTGGATTGCAGTGGGGTGAAAGCTGTCGTGCAAGCGATTACAGTTGGTCTTGATGGAATGATAGCGTTTAGCTGAAGGGAGAAGTTAAAAAATGTCGTGCACTGGGTGAAGCTAATCTCGGATGATGACTTTCGCTCTTTTTACAACTCGACTGGAGTGCAGGCTCTCGATGGAAGGCACATCGAACCAAATAATTTTACAAGCCGTCTTTACTATCCTATTGAGTCAGGATCGGTTGTCCCACGTCAAGCTGCCATACCAAGCAATGAAAGACGGTGTTCGGACACTAACACTGCCTGATATAAAACTTGATCAACACAAGATAGCCGACACTGAAACTTTAACCTTTGAAGAAAGAACAACTATTCACCTCTTCGCACATCTGCCACTTAAGATCATCGGAAATATGTATGCCGAAAAATAGGACCACTGGACCCGTAGCTTATCTGGGCCCTGGCCTAATGTGTAACTCAAATTTGGTGTCATTCTGACTGGTGGGTCTGGAGAAGAGGATTTTTGAAGGAATTTGTGGGACCACCATTTTGACACACTTCCGGTCACGTGATCGGCATGGCCTCCGCAATTTAACAACATGACTGTGTCCTAATGTTGTCACCCAAATTTGGCAGCATTCTGACTGGTGGTTCTTGACTGGTCGTTGCAAGAAGATTTTTGAAGAAATTTACCAAGTTGTTTTGACCTACTCAAAGTCGTGTGACCGGAACGAGCTTTACAATTCCTGTTACCAGTCAGGAGAGGAACGTTGCTGCCAAATTTCAGCCGGATAAGTCAAAACAGGAGACAGACGGACAGACGGACGGACGGACGGATGGTACACGATAACAATACCTTATCTGGAATTTAAATTACAGATGAGCTCGAAATTGAAAAGAAGTGACAATTTCAACTTCAGTATCGTGAATAACCAAGAGTCGAATGGGAGTTTCGTTTTTTCTAGAGTCAACAATATTTCCTTTGTCTTTGCGACGTTGAATTTGAGATTGTTTAGAGAACACCATTGGACAAGTTTTTCCACTTTATTACGGTAATGATTTTCATCACTGTTGATAATTAGGCCAGCAACGGTCGTGTCTGCAAATTTCACCACCAGTGAGCCATGAGATGATTAACAATGAATATAAAATTGGGGATAAAACACACCCTGATATGTTCTCAAGTTTCTGGTACTCTTACACATACCTGCAGTTTATAGGTTTCCTCAGTAAGTGCAGATGATCGACGAGTCTCCTTCCTCTTTTTCCATTCCAATCTCTAGACATCCTCATTCACCCAAAACGATTCTCTAAACGTTGTAGACGTCCTTTGTGATAAAACGTAGGGTTGTCTCTTACTTCTTCTTACATTTAAGCCTCCCCCGATAGGATAAGGAAAGCCTTATTGCTATTATAGCTAGCACCCCCAATTGGGTTTGTTTCTACAATTAGCAGCTCCAATTTTTAATGGTATGCAAACCCTGGTTTACGTTGGGGGGGGGGGGGATGCGTTCCTGAAAAGTGCGATAAATATCGAACCGACGAAAATCAAAGCAATTTTTCTTATAAAAATTAATGGGATAAGTGGGGGATGCGTTCCTAACTTCACCACTTCAGGTATATAAATAGACAGAGGATGAGCATAAAGACCTGCTTAAAAGCCCTTGCAATGCATTTTGTCCCATGAACCCACTAGACATCAGGGAAGGGCTATCTAAAATGGATACGGATGAAATAACTGTCGCAGGACCACTATATGTTATGCGTCATTGCCTAGGGGGAGCGCTTGCTTTGCAGCGCCACAACACTAGCCTTGAGCAAGGCACATTTACATCATGCTCCACCAAGTTCAAAGGTCATGGTCAAATGGCTGTCTGAAAAAATAAAAATAATAATAATAATAAAGAAAAATTTAACATTTTTTTGTCATCGCTCAATTTTGCCAATGCAGCATCTCAAGATGTTTTGCATCATAATAGTGGACCTGCAATGAAGTTGTGCACCTGATGTTTGTTTTGTGACCTTGACCTACTTTATTCAGATTGTGACCTAATGAACAAAAAGCACCTTTTTGATCATAACTTGAATAATTTTCCTCCGATTTTCATGATGTTGATAGATGGTAAATGGGGGAACATTTTCTTAACTTACACTCTATCCTTAAATGTTTAACGTCAAGGTCACGTGGTGTTTTTGAAAAAAACAATATGGTCATCATTGGATCGCAGGCCAACGGAAAGCCTCCCCCAGCCATGGAAGGATTACCCTTGGCGATCACTTTTTGATCACAGATATCTCGTTTGAGTTAATCAATCATGTTCCACATGGTGTGGATCCTTCCTCCCTATATCCAGACACACTCCAATTCATCTCTTTCCCCAAACTAATAAATTAATTTCAAAATAAACATTTTTTTAAATTTCAAAACAAAATTTTATTTTCCCTCCCCTTGTCTCAGAGTCGTTCATTCGTCTTGTGATTCAATGAGCAATTAGGAATGTTCTATAAATGCTCCCTTCTCTCCGAACCACAATCTTGATATTTTCTTTCTGCCTTTCCTTGCCTGAACCAAAACCCAAATCTTGTGGCAGAATTACAACAAAAGTACAGCACTGACTTTTTAAAACCGACTTTTAATCGTCCATTTTCCACTCTGGTCAGAATGTTTGTGATCGTGTGCTAGAATTTAAGTGGAAAAAAAAACAAACTAGAAAATGTAATTTGACACGAACATGTCACTAGAGATGCCTCTGCCCACCTTAAATGTCAACCCACTGTTACATTTTATCTCGATTAAAGGTCACGTGAATAAAATTACCCCCGTGCAGGAGTGACGGTCATCTCTGCGAGAAAATATATAGCCTCCTGAAGGTAGGGCAGTTTTTGCAAACTTTGAAGTCACGTGACACCGAAATGAAAGCGAATATCGAAAATCCGGCCCAACAAAATTTAGATATTGTCCCATAGATCCATATGCCACAATCAAATTCAAGATCGCTTGAGAAATGTAGGAGGAGATAGAATTTGAAAATCGTCATTTTCGCAACTTCAAAGGCCTCGTGACCTTGACCTTCGGTGACCTTGAAAGTCATACCATTGTGTACGTCTCATCGACCTCTATCAGGATCACTAATGACCAGATCTCCCGCTTCAACTTAATTGTGGACGGACGGACGGATCGTCACCTCTCCTCTCAACACCAATATTATTCGGTCATGCTCGAAGAGATGACCTAAAAATTAAAGGTCAAAAGAGAAAGAGTGCGAGAGAGAAGAGAGAAACAAGTAGAAGAGAAAACATCAGATGCTTCTCACTCGAGTTGTGATCTTAAAAATGATTTTCCAAGGGTGCATAAACGTTTTGACCTGTTGAACCCAAAATTGAAATGGTTCACCTTTGTATCACAGTCCATAATTGTGCCAAGTTTGGTTGAAATCCATTCAGTGGTTCACAAGTTATTGTGCAAAGAAAGATTTTGAATTGAAGGTCACATGACCATGGACCTTTGACCTGTTGAACCCAAAACCTAATCAGTTAATTTTGACATCATAGTACATATTTTGACCAAGTTTGGTCAAAATCGCCATAGCGGTTCACAAGTTATCGTGGTAACAAAAAATATACTGTGCACGCACTGACGGACAACCCATGAGGATAATGCCTCACTCAGCGCCTTCAACTGTGGAGGCATAAAAAAGTGTACCCCACTGTTATAAACTAGCAGAGTACCTGCCCTACAGGCAATCTTGTTCCAAGCATGCAACATGTTCTTGACACACACCTGTATTTGGGCAGTGTATAGGCAACTGACAGCTGCCTCAATCATTCCCGAAAAAAATATATATATATATATATATATATATATATATATATATATATATATATATATATATATATATATATATATATATATATATATATATATATATATATATATATATATATATATATATATATATAACAAAAACATAACTACTGCATATAATACAAAACACCTCACTGCAATGGAAAACATGGGGACAGGAATACTGTACATACTGTAAATGGTGGAGACTTGTAATCCCCTCCCCCAGCCGGAGGCGGCGCTGAACGATACACATTTACAGAGAGAATTTTCATGCATCCCTGCCCACCTCTCCGAAGACCACTGGCAAAGATAAAAAAAACACCCCTATGCACTAATTGGGGTCATGCTGATCCTCTGCAACAAGTCTGGATGCAATTGGTGCATAACTGTAGGAGGAGAAGCGTGACAAACAAACAATGAAAAATCACTCAGAGTGACACTTAGCAAAACAGAACAAAGTAGAATGGCACTCAGCAGAGCGCTTACCTCCACCAGGCTGAACAGTTTCCTTTTTGTATCCCACTGGATACACTGGATCTGAACCAAAATCTAATCCACTTGTTCTTGTCACCTCACCAATTAATCCAGATGGTTTTGTCAAAACTCGTCCACAACTTTTTGAGGTATCATGAGATATATATATATATATATATATATATATATATATATATATATATATATATATATATATATATATATATATATATACATACATACATACATACATATAGTTTTTGGACCAATCTCTCAATTTTAGAAATTAGGCCTATGCTGACCTCAAATTTAATTGGTGGTTGAATTCAGGGACCTGCTATGCAAATCCTGTTCAAATTTCAAGTCAATCAGATGAAAATTGAGGATTTTACAAATTCCACCTAAGTTGACCTTTTGGCCTCGGCTGACCTCACAAATAATTGGTAAATGAATTCAATGATGAAAGGTGCAAATCCTCTGAATTTCAAATCAATTGGATGAAAATTGACAATTTTAGAAATTTGACCGATGTTGACCTTGCGTCAACTGTCGATCGACCATCACAGGAACAGTACCTACAATCTCCGAAAGTTTCAGAACGATTGGCTGAGCGGTTTGGGCTGTAGACGAGCGGACAGATAAACAAGCAAACAAACAAACAAACATACAAACATACAAACATACATACTTGGTAAATTTTTCTTTACCCCACGGGGTCTAAGCGCCGCTCTCATTCTCTCTTTTGTGTACAGTTCATTTGAACGTCTATTTATCCATTATTCGTGAACAGAATCCGATGAAAATCGACAGGCATATACGAGACACATATGTGCAGGCATTAACGGAGTCAAAAGTGCGATTGTGGCCCTTCGGGCCGAGGAACGGCCCATTTTGGCCCATTTCCTTAAAATTGTTATTTCTCGGTTATTAGTGGACGGAACCGAACCAAACTTGACAGGTATATTCAAGAGACCATTCCCCAGGCAATAACCGAGCCCAAAGTGCCATTTCGGCCATTTGGACGGAGAAACAGCCCTTTCGGCCCATTTTCTTAAAATTGTGATTAAAAAAAAAATAAATTATATGCGCTGGGCGATGCCCGACACAAAATTAAGTCGCAAATGATGATATGAAACTAGCATCACTCTTGTGAGGTGTTCTGCTTTCTTTTTCTGATGCGACAAAAATTGTACCAAATCTCAAAACTATCTGTCATCCGTGCTATCGCTCACCTGAGAGTTGTACGAATGAACTCCCACGGGTTATGTTTGCAATTCGAACTTGTTTTGCCAAGTAACAAACACTAGCCCATGAATTATAGCGAGGATAGGAAGGATACTTCCACACCAGCTTCAACACACTGCTTTCTCTCAGTCACTAGATCATTGCTTCAAGCCTCAAATAATCCAATTCAACATCATCCAGTTTGTGTTCTCAAACAGGAAGGAAAACCCCATTGATGGGAACCAAATGTCTTTAAATACAGAAAAATCCCATGCTCTGTCCCGAAGCAAGGATCAGCATTGGAACTCCCAGTTTACTTCTCCAGCTAAAGCCTATAAAAGGTACAGTTCCTGGCACTCGTCAGCCTCACGATACGTCTTGGGTGAGCCACACATCTAAAATCGCCACAAAGATTGGATGACACCTCAGCATTCTCTGCAGAATTAAGTTCATTCTGAGCCTCCAAGATCTCATCTTTTTTTTAAAAAGCCAACAGTACAAGGAAAAACTAAATGCAGAAATTAACAGTAACTCTGGTCGACTGATTCCAAAGCAACTTAGATCAGGGCTGAATTGGAAGGTGGAGAAGTGGTAGAGTAAACTTGGCCCTCACTTTACAACATTCTCGTACACCCGCTGATAGGCGTTGTGCTCGAGGCTAGCAGCAGACAAGGGCACCATCTGCTCAGCACGAACCGTTTGCAGCAACCGTTGAAAAGAATCTCTGTCATGTTGCTTGGCAGACAGCAACAGGCGGCCAATGCTCATGTTCCAACCCTCAGATTGCAGATCTAAAGTGAACATGAATCATGGATGTTGTAAACTCAGTTACCTACCTAAATCCCACAACCGAGCTGCAACAGACAACTTCAAACTTGCAACAGCACACAAGCAAGAAGACGTACCGTTGGTTAGGCAACTCTCAAGATCATCCCAGCGCGCAAGCTTCCAGGCAGCTTCGACCCGATAAGAATCGAGCATAGCCGACCATTCTGGCCTGAACAAAAACCAACAAACATCCAAAATAAATATGATAACCGCTATAACTGCACTGACGCATGCGACACACACGCACAGCTAACAAACCAGATGCTATCTGGTCAAATGATTAAAATGCTTGAATTTTAAAAGTTTAACTTGAATTCCAAAAGTTCTCATGAAGTTCTAAAAGTTTTCATTTTCAACATTTCATCATTAATGCAATCAATAGATTAGACGATCAATTAAAGAAAAACACGCGATACATACTTTGTCGCCAGGATGCCATTGACAACGGAGAAAGCGGTGGAGAGCTCACCAAGTTGAAGCAAGCAGCTGAGCAAACCACGGCGGTGAGAGATCTGAGGGGAAAGAAAAGTCAAGGTGAGGTCAGAAGGACCTCGTACTTATGGTGTTCTCGCAAAGTAGTGTGTAATAGGTGTGGAGGATGCTGCTCAGAGCTTGCTTTGCTTGGTTCGAGTTGAATTGCTCTTTCATAGCAGGCGGTGGCATCACGAAGCTGTCCGATGCTTTCATGTTCCAGCGTTTGTTCATCTAGGGTCGGATCACCACGACGCATAGCTGTCACTCCCGCTACGCCATCTGCCTCGTCCATCGCCATGTATAGTGTCTAAATGCCATACACAACACGTTCAAAAAAAATACACATGCAATGCTACATTCACAATTTCATATCCTGCCTCTTATTAATTTAGGAAATACAATCAACCAATTAGTTATTGGAAGAGACAGCTACAAGCAGGACTATGTTACAGGTATTGAACCTCAAGATTGAAAAATAAGGTTCAGCAGTTTCTTAAAGTTATTCCACCTCGTTTACTGAGGAAAACAATGTCACTCAGATATTTTAAAAGTTAACAAAAAAAAAAAAATCAAGATATGTGAAGGAAATAAAATCAACAAGTATGAAGAAACAAGGGACAGATAGAGGACCTGAAGAAAGCCCAAGTGTTGCTGGATATCTGTCCCATCTTGCTGCAAAAAGATCTCGAAGTGCATGAGCGAACGCGTATAGGCCTGACAGCAGTACGAGGCGACTGCAAGTCTACGCTGTGGTATTCGGTTCATGAACTCATTCACTCTCAAATACTCAGGACTCTTCTCAACTGCAAGGAATGTGGTAAAGATTAATATAAAGATCAAGGAAGTAATTTTCTTCCTCAATTTACTCCAGCTGTTCTTTGGGCAGTTCTCTCATTACCTCTGCCATCGGTGATAGACGGAGGTTATTTTTACTCCCCTGCCTGTCTGTTTGTTTGTTTGCAGGATATCACAAAATGTTATGGATGGGTTCAGATGAAATTTGGTGGGAAGGTTGGTGGTGTGAAAAGGACAAATTGATTAGATTTTGATGAAGATCCGGATATGGATCTGGATACGATAATTTTTTTTAGTATCAAGTGATTCTTCACTATTGATGGATGGGGCCAAAAACTATATACTGTACTGTTGGACCCCGACATTCGTAGGGGATACGTTCCTGAAAAATGCCGTGAACGTCAAATCCACGAATGCCGGGCATTGTTTAAATGGGAAAAAGGGGTATAGATTCAAAGTGGTTTGTGATTCATAAGAGAAAAATCAAAAGTCCCATGAAAAAAACTGAACCCCCCCACCCCCCATAAAAGCACCACAAATATGCCTGCTGGAGGAAAAATAAAAATAAACGCAAATATGCCAACAAAAAATAAACCCACGGAAAAAAAAATTAAAAAAAATAAACACGAATACGCCAATGAAAAAATGTGAAAAAAAAACAAACAGGAATATAACCATGGAAAAAAAACATGAATATTACCAGTGAAAAAACAAATAAACATGAATACACCCACAAAAAACCCCATGAATATACCCACGAAAAAAACAAAAACATGAATATAACCACAAAAAGAAAACAACAAAAAAACCATGAATACACCCGTGAAACCACCCCCCCCCAAAAGCACGAATACACCTGCGAAACCAAAAACACGAATACACCTGCGAAACAAAAAAACATGAATCCATCCGTGAAACAAAAAAAAACATGAATACACTCGTGAAACAAAAAAAAACATGAATACACCCGCGAAACAAAAAAACATGAATACACTCGCGAAACAAAAAAAAACATGAATACACCCTCAAAACCAAAAAAACATGAATACACTCGTGAAACAAAATAACCATGAATACACCTGCGAATCAAAAAAAAACATGAATACACCCGCGAAACAAAAAAACATGAATACACTCGCGAAACAAAAAAAAAAACATGAATACACCCTCAAAACCAAAAAAACATGAATACACCCTCAAAACAAAAAAAACAAACAAAAAAAACAACAAAAAAAAAACATGAATACACTCGCGAAACAAAAATAAAAACATGAAAACACCCTCAAAACCAAAAAAAAACATGAATACACCCTCAAAACAAAAAACAAAACATGAATACACCCTCAAAACCAAAAAAACATGAATACACCCTCAAAACAAAAAAAAAATAAAAAAAATAAAAAAAACATGAATACACTCGCGAAACAAAAAAAAAAAACATGAAAACACCCTCAAAACCAAAAAAAACATGAATACACCCTCAAACCAAAAAACAAAACATGAATACACCCTCAAAACAAAAAGAAAACATGAATACACCCGCAAAATATAAATACCATCAATACATCCGCAAAAAATTAAATTAAAAAAACACGAATACGTCCGTGAAAAAAAGAAAAAACACGAATACATTCATGAAAAAACAAAAACAAAAAACACGAATACGTCCATGAAAAAACAAACAAAAAATAACACGAATACACCTGCGAAAAAATACCATAAATACACCCGCAAAAATTAAAAAAAAAAACACGAGTACATCCGTGAAAAAAAAACAAATAAAAAAAAACATGAATACGCCTGCGAAACAAAAAAACACCAATACACCCACGAAAAAGCGAAAAAAAACAACACCAAATCGTGAAGCACAGGGTCGCAAATGCAGAGGCAACACACGTTGTATGAACAATGAATATGCGGGGTACACGAATAACGGAACTGCGAATGCAGGGGTCCGACAATACACAGTAGCATGATTTCTCAAAAAGCTGTGGACAGATTATGACAGAAAAAAATAAAAATAAAAATAAAAAATAAAAAAAAAATAAAAAAAAAATAAAAAAAAAATAAAAACTTTGTGGATGGGTTGGGTGAGTGAGAAGAACAAGCCGATTAGATTTTGGTTCAGGTCCAAATGCAGATCTGGACCATCAGTGGGATTACAAAAACGTAAACTGTTCAGCCTGGCACAGATATGTGCTCCACTTAGTGTTCCAGTTTCTAATGCACTTATTGATCTCAGTCTTCATGCTTTCAAAGGCATTCCATCATATGTGGAAATCCTTTGCAGAACCAATAATTAATTTCTCACTGCATAGTAACCACACACACACACAAAAAAAAGACTCGGTACCAAAACAGGAGGAACGACAATGACACTCGGAAGAGCACATACCTCTGCCAATCTGAACAGTTTACGTTTTTCAGACCTCAACCAAAATCGAATCAGCTTGGTTATTGTCACCTACCCAACTCATCGACCATGTTTTGTCATAATCCATCCTCAACTTTTTGAAATATCATGCGATATATCGTTTTCGGCTCCATTTCTCAATGATAAAAAAACACTTGAAAAATTTAAAGTCTCATATCTAGATCTTCACCAAAATAAAATCAATTCATCTCAATCACACACCCAACCTGTCCTCCATAACTTTTTGAAATACCCTGCTCACAAACAAAGGAACAAACACAAACAATAATGAAAACATATCCTCCATCTACCTTCGATGACGGAGGTAACATACTTCAGCTTACCTGCCAATGACCCACTGCCTTTTCCAGGCTTCTGCTGGCTGTGCAAGATGTGCCGTGTCCACTGCGTAAGGTGGTCAAGCACAGAAAAAACCGTCTGCGCACTCATTTGGCTGCGGTCGGACATTACAATGCCGGGCCTGCTGTCTTGCACGTCCTCCTGCATCAGCACTGCCATCACTTCTGCAAATACCTGCCATCGAAAAGGTATTAAGAGGAATGACGTTTCAATCATTTCTGTAATTCTCATTCAACGAAGCCAATGACATGACACAGAAGGATTCACCTCATCAGCCTCATTGGTAACACCATCGATCAATGCATGAACAAGGATGTGTGGCAACAGGAAGAGCGTTAGTGTCACATCATAACGCACGATCATGGCACAAGCAGCAAACACTGCTTGAGCAGGTTGTTGGCGCACCTGCAACATCACAATGCCACTTTGTGAACTCAGCGTCACATGTCCTACTGCACAATCACATTACCACAACAGTAAAGAAGCATCTTCCATATGTTCAGAATCAAAATGCTGAAGCTTCCATTATGATGTGCACAGCAGGGTGGTAAAACTACCTGAAACCAGCACATGTGCATACCTTAGTGATGAGATAACCTGCCCATGTGCAGACCCACTCATTGAAAGTCTCCACCCCATTCTGAAATATGGGCTTTTTCAGAAGGTCCCATTTGTGGCTTGGAGCAGAATTCCTGTACCTGGAAAAACAAGGAAGATCACACCAGTACCAAGCTGCATAATTCCTGCAGTGGCAATCTCCACTTAAGCAGCCATTGACAGCATTCAAAAACACTCTCCAATGTATCAGGATAAAACCTATGGGTACCTGAGGTAGGAAAACACTCATTATTCAGGACTCAATTATCAGTGTTCTTCATAAAAACTGGCGGTTGAGGTAAATCTCTTTCATAGCAGGCGTTCATAACACAGCAGGTGTTATGATTCACCAGGCATAGCACGTGAATCAGGGAAAACGCAACGAATCAGCCAGCTGCTTTTGTCCATATTTTTAAAAGGGAGGAAAAAAAACAAAAAGGAACTGATTATACCTTTTGTTTGGAAAAATAATTATTTGAAGAACTATGAAGTAGGTGTTTTTGTCTCTTCCTCCACCCCTGCCACCTCCCTAATGTTGAAAATTATATTTCTTTTCAAAGCGACCGTTAAAATCTGTTGCATAAAAATGGGTTTCTCGCTTTGCTATCAATTGCACATGGCTTGCATGTGCTGGAGGAAACAAGTGTCTGCACATGAAAAATATCTAACTTATCAGTAAAAACGTAACAAACCAGGGAAAATGTAGCTAAACAGAAAAAAAACGTAATGAATCAGAAAAACGTAATGAATCAGCAAAAACGTAACAAACAAGGGAAAATGGAGCTAAACAGGAAAAACGTAATGAATCAGAAAAACATAACTAACCAGGAAAAACGTAACGAATCAGTAAAAACACCATAACGAAACAGTAAAAACGTAATTAATCAGAAAAAAATGTAACGAATCAGTCAAAATGTAACAAATCAGTAAAAACGTAACGAATCAGGAGAATCAGTAAAAACTTAAATAATCAGTAATGACGTAACGAATCAGGAGAATCAGTAAAAATGTAACGAATCAGTCAAAACGTAATGAATCAGTCAAAACGTAACGAATCAGGAAAAATACCGTAACGAAACAGTAAAAACGTAATTAATCAGAAAAACATAACTAACCAGGAAAAAATGTAACGAATCAGTAAAAATGTAACGAATCAGGAGAATCAGTAAAAATGTAATGAATCAGCAAAAAACCGTAACGAATCAGAAAAAAAAAAAAAAAAAAAAAAAAAAAAAAAAAAAAACGTAACGAATCAGGAAAAAACTGTAATGAATCAGTAAAAAAAAACAAAAAACAAAAAAAAAACGAATCAGCAAAAATGTAACGAATCGGTAAAAACGTAACTAATCAGAAAAAATGCAACGAATCAGTCAAAATGTAACGAATCAGAAAAAAATGTAACGAATCAGTCAAAATGTAACGAATCAGTCAAAACGTAACGAATCAGGAGAATCAGTAAAAATGTAACGAATCAGTAAAAACATAATGAAACAGTAAAAAAAAAAAAAAAAAAAAAAAAAAAATCACCAAAAATGTAACGAATCAGTAAAAACATAACGAATCAGGAAAAAACCCGTAATGAAGCAGAAAAACATAACTAACCAGGAAAAATGTAACGAATCAGTAAAAATGTAACAAATCAGTAACAACATAACGAATCAGTAAAAACATAACGAATCAGTAAAAACATAACGAATCAGTAAAAAAACCGTAATGAATCAGAAAAACATAACTAACCAGGAAAAATGTAACAAATCAGTAAAAACATAACAAATCAGGAAAAACACTAACGAAACAGTAAAAACGTAATTAATCAGAAAAACATAACCAGGAAAAAAAATGTAACGAATCAGTAAAAATGTAACAAATGAGTAAAAACGTAACGAATCAGGAAAAAAAAAACGTAACGAATCAGTAAAAATGTAACGAATCAGGAAAAACGTAACGAATCAGTAAAAACGTAATGAATTAGAAAAACATAACGAACCAGGAAAAACGCAACACATCAGAAAAAAACACAACGAATCAGGAGAATCAGTAAAAACGTAATGAATCAGTAAAAATGTAACGAATCAATAAAAACATAACGAATCAGGAAAAAACCGTAACATATCAGTAAAAAATAAAAATAAAAGTAACGAATCAATGAAGACGTAACGAATCAGTAAAAACGTAACGGATCAGTAAAAACATAACGAATTAGGAAAAACATAGCGAATCAGGAAAAAACCGTAACGAATAAGTAAAAACATAATGAAACAGAAAAACATAACTAACCAGGAAAAATGTAACGAATCAGTAAAAACGTAACGAATCAGTAAAAACGGAGCTAAACAGTAAAAACGTAATGAAAGAGAAAAACGTAACTAACCAGGATAAACGTAACGAATCAGTAAAAACGTAACGAATCAGGAAAAACATAACGAATCAGGAAAAACAGAACTAACCAGGAAAAACGTAACAAATCAGTAAAAACAGAACTAACCAGGAAAAACGTAACGAATCAGTAAAAACGTAACAAATCATTAAAAACGTAACAAATAAGTAAAGTAAAATAATCGGGGAGGGGAGCACACAAAGAGCAGAGTTATTTGAAAAAAAGAAATGCAAGCGATGTACAGTTAGCGAAAAGTACTTAACAGTTTCTAGTTACAGGACGGCGACGCGCACCCACGCACGCACGCACGCACGCACGCACGCACGCACGCACGCACGCACGCACACACACACACACACACACACACACACACACACACACACACACACACACACACACACACACACACACACACACACGAAATGGACCTCGTGGGTCTATTTTGGGTCCTCAGCCCTGGAGGGAAAGGCGAGCTTGGGGACCAGAGCCTGACTAGGGTACCTTCCCGACTCGTGCGGTCACACCGACTCCAAACCACCACGGTGGGACTCGAACCCACAACCCAAAGTCCACGGCCCACAAACGAGACCAAGCCACCACGACCACAGACGAAGCCAATCGCCACCAAGACCGCAGACACTAAGCAATCGCCACGATCACTGCTCTACTCTCTTGAGATGGGAGGGGTTTCTTTCCTCGCCACTCGCCTCCTGATTGGATGGTTCCATTGCGCGATTCGCTGGCCGTTCTTCATTGGACAGGCCTATGGTAGACGGGCCAACTCTCACCTTTCTGGGGCGGAGTCGGATCTGAGGCGATGGAGGCTCCGCCCATGCCTTCAGCCAAAAACACGTGGGCAATGGCGACCGGGTTGAGTGAGGGACGGTGCCGTTGTTGTATAAAAACCTAACTAAAAAAAAATAACTCGTAGCGTACACACGAAATTCCCATTAGACAGAAGGAGGGATTTTAACTATAAACACATACTTTTCGAAATAACTAAGCCACGGGGGACTGCTGTCTGTGTGCAAAAGGCTTCCAGATTCGTTACAATACTGTTGCGGAAATGGGCCCTTGGTGGGTTATTAAATATAGGATTAGCCCAGATCTCCCCTTAAATGCATGTTTAGCCAGGTTGTTTGGTAATCGGACGTTACATGTGTGTCGGGAGGTGTAGCAGGCTGTCCATTGTTGGTACAGTGGTGGTGTACCGAGGAGGCGCCGTTCTTCTTCTTCTTCTTCTTCTTCCTTCCCCCCTCCGAACCAGCCCCCGCCCAGCGCTCTGTCAGAGTCAGTCAACGAGACGTGCCAGCAACCCATTGGCGGAGAGCCGCTGCAGTCTCGAGCGATGGACCAATCACGTGTCCCCGTAGGCGGTCCGTAAGGCCAGCCCCAAAAGGCAAAAGGAACTGGATGCTTTCGTGACAAGAGCGAGCCCCAAGAAGGCAAGGCAGAAACGGCTAGTGTCGAGTCTGCGATCTGCTGTAAAAGGAACTGGCTGCATTGTCGGTCTGGGGGTGGCTGTGAGAATCTGCGATCTGCTGTAAAAGGAACCGGCTGCTTTGTCGGTCTGGGAACGGCTTTGTGAAAAGGCCCGCCCCGAAAGGCAAGAGGAACTGCATGAGGGGAGTCGGCGATCGACTTTATGAGGTCAGACAGGTTCATCCGGAGTCCAGTCACGGAGCCTCGGACTGTCCTTACTCACTGCACGGCTCGACACGTCTTGTGATCCCATCGATCTGCCTGCAGAGCCCAACACCCCGATTTGGCCTAGTCTGGTGAACAGGCCAAGCCTGGATTCGCATACTGGACCTTGGAGACACCAGTTGGAAACCACCATAGAACTGACTGTCTTGTGCCGTCGACCTTACAGGGGCTTAACGTGCCTGGAGCATATAAAGAGCAGTCTGGACAGCCTGGATCATCATCAAACTCATGAGCACATTTTGTTTACTTCATCTTCATTTTGGGGCATCTGAGACTTAGGACAGATGACCTTTATCTGAGATCCAAGTACGACAGAGTTTCTCCATTAATCTTCATAATTCTAACAACACTTCCTGGTGTCACACTTTCAGCACTTAACTTTATTTTTGCGGCTTTAGTAACAATTGCCCGCACTGTCAAGGGGGAGGAAGGCAGCCCGAAAATGTGACCTATATCTACGAGATGCTCCCCACGCTCGTGCCGTTTCACCACATCTAATGGCTTCAAGCCCTCTTGATGGTAGTAGCAACTCGAGTATTTGCTGGTCATTTTACACTCATTATGAAGGGTTTTGGAAAAGTTTGACGAGAAAGCGAGCGAGGCCGATTGGAGCGTCCTTGACCCGACGCCAACCAAGGCAAGCAGAGCAACACAAACACGGTGAACCTATTTGGTGGAGTGCTCAGCGTGGGAGAGTAGCATAGACGTTGTGTGGCTCGGCAAATTTCACCGCGTCACAAAATGTGAAAATAGAAAAAAAGTGTTCAGTACTTTGACAATGGCGTTAAATTGAAAAAAAGTGCAAACAGAGGAATACCTGCATTCTCAGTGCTCATTGTTCCACCTGCGTAATGCGTTTAACTGCTAAAATAATTCAGCAAATCATTAAAGGACATCTAAGACAACAAAAGTCACGACACATAGCACACCTATCTCCATCATCATATGACGATATGTAATTACATTTTTTTGACGAAATTAACTTTCATATTTGAGGTAAAAATGGAAATTGCAAAAGGAAAGAGGAATAAGATTTTAGTAGGGATGCCAGAGCCCAGAAACTTGGAGAGGGGTAGTAATGAAAGAACATACTTTTGTCCTAGATGTTTTTTGGTAGATTAGACCTTGGTGCACATGACTGGGGTGGCCTGCTCGGCCAACTCTCTTGCGAAAGTGCTCATCTGGCTCGATTTATGTGTCACCATGACGAAATTCGGCCCAAAAATTAGGGGTAGGGGAAATGGAATTCATTATTTGAACATGTTCCTATTGTTGTTTACCAACATTTTAGGTATCAGAAGAAAGGGTTTGGGCTGGGCTAGAATTTGGTATGAGAAACATTTTGATGGGGTCACCGAGTGCAGGTTGAGGGGTCAAAAGGTCACGCTCGGAAGGGTCAGGTGAAAATCTATGGGCCGTGGGTATAAATGGAACTGCTGTACCCAAACCAATAAATATAAATGAATGACACAAACACAAATTTAAGAGTACTATATAACAAAGTTTTTGATAATGAAGCCATGTTCGGTGGATACAGAGAATTTGAGAATTACCCCCTTTATGTCTTCTTCTTCTTCTTCCTCTTCTTTCGGCTGCTCACGTTAGGGGTCGCCACAGCGGATCATCCATATGACCCGCATAGTGATTTGGCACGTTTTACACCGGATGCCCTTCGTGACGCAACCCTGGTCGCCACTTACGACACAGGGATCTGGTACACCTATTTAACCGGGGTATACACCGGCCCAGTACACTGATACTCATTTCGCTGACCTCGGAAGGATGACAGGCTGAGTCAACCCCCTGGTGTTATACGACTTGGTGTGTGTATATATATATATATATATATATATATATATATATATATATATATATATATATATATATATATATATATATATATATATATATATATATATATATATATATATATATATATATATATATATATATATATATATATATATATACACACACACACACACACACGTGTATATACATATATACATATATATATATATATATATATATATACATATATATATATATACACATACACATATATATATATATACATATATACATATATACATATATACATATATATATATATATATATATATATACATATATATATATATACACATACACATACATATATATTGTTGCGAATTCGCGCCCGCCGGCGTGCGAACGGCCACGTGACTCGAATCGCGGCACGTCGCCCACCGGACGGACAATT
Organism: Eptatretus burgeri; assembly: GCF_056783735.1. Lineage (NCBI taxonomy): Eukaryota > Metazoa > Chordata > Myxini > Myxiniformes > Myxinidae > Eptatretus > Eptatretus burgeri. The sequence continues at coordinate 98,651,873 of NC_140971.1, forward strand.
CAGTCATGACCCTCTCGGACCAAGGCCAGGAGCAAGTCACGAGTGGGGGTTTAACCTCACCACGATCGTGCCAATTGCCCACCCGCGCAGGATAGGGTCGCTCGCCAAATTCGATCTGCCTAAGTACCTGCGCAAATGGTCGACCGGGCGATCGCACCACGCCACAGGCCGACTCCGGACACGAACCGCTTACGCGGTCCGTTCCGTGCTTCGGTGATAACCGAGCGGTGTTATCGTCGGCCTCGACGGTTCCGATTAATAATCGGGCGTATTAAGCCCACTACGAACCCTTTAGGTGAAGCAGGATGGAGGGTCAATTAAAAGGAAGGAGCCGAAGCGAAACGGGAAAACAGTTCAACACAATCCACATTTATTCCGCGGCACATGGAAAGCACATATATACAGCCACAATAATCAAAATGCACATATAAAGCTAAAGCAAGAGTTAAACCGAATATGCGTACACACGGCAGCACTTATACAGTTCTACTTTACAGATGGCGCCAACATACATCCATACAAAAACCCCGAAAAGAAAATGGTGACTTCCCTTTGGGGCCGTCTAGTCCCTCTCCCATGTCCGTCGGCATGGTCGCGCCTGGCCGCGACTCCGTGCCCTGGCGTGGTAGGAGAATCCTCTCCGGCGTGCCTCGCGCCAGCACTTGTTGGCCGCTCGACGCCACAGACGGGGTTTCTGGCGCTATCCCAGCGCCGATAGAAGGGGGGGGGAACGTAGTTGCTCGAGGTCGCGGTGTGTGGAATGGCAGACGCTCCATCCCACCAGCGGGGTCTCGGGACCGCCCCACAGAAGACCAGGCCAGTGGCCACCACGAAGAGAAGAGCGAGCCGGAAGAGCGGAAGAGGACGAAGAGAGCAAGAGCACCACCAAAGCGCTCCGCCCGTGTCCGACTTTAATAGCCCGGGGCTCCGCCCTTCACTCTGCCCCCGTTTTCGGCTCCGCCTCCCCTCGAGCTTCTTGGAGAAGCTTCTCGAAGGGGGCGTGCCCTCACGCTTTCCCTCCACCCCGCTCCGTCCGGGGGCCGAGGGAGTCAGTTTTTGGCTTGGAGCCAGAGCATTATTCCCCCAAAAAGAGGCCCCCACCTTTTCTCACCTTCGACCTGCATCGCTCTTCCGCCACTCCAAAGCGGGGAAGTCAGACGGGAAAAACAGGCGGGAAAAATCCACGCGCCATCATTGTGCCTTCTTCTTTCCCTCCTTGCGTTCTCGACGGTTTCCAACGCAGAAACCGTCGTAGTGTGGACCGTGGAAGATGGCGTTCGTCAGCGGGAGTCGTGGCGAAGATGGTGGTGGTTGTTGTGAGGGTAATTGTAGCGCGGTTGGCGTTGTGGCGTAGTTGCTGGCGGTTGTTGTTTGCGTGGAGGTTTGCGTTCGTCAGTGGGAGTCGTGGGGAAGATGGTGGTGGTTGTTGTGAGGGTAATTGTAGTGTGGTTGGCGTTGTGGCGTAGTTGGTGGCGGTTGTTGTTTGCGGGGAGGTTTGTCGTTTAAAATAACAATAGAAAAAGAAAAACGGCTATCTCAAAGGATCGCAGCCTGCATGAATCACATAAATTCCCTCGAGACAACGGATTTGGGCTAACTACACATGTACTTAAGAGATATCTCACCTACGGGACCTGAATGGTGGTTTGCGAATTTCCACAGCCGTAACAATATGTATATATACACAAACATATGCAGTATATATATATATATATATATATATATATATATATATATATATATATATATATATATATATATATATATATATATATATATATATATATATATATATATATATATATATATATATATATACACACACACACACACACACACACACACACACACACACACACACACACACACACACACACACACACACACACACACACACACACACACACACACACACACACACACACACACACACACACACACACACACACAGTGGCCCAACGAGGCTTGAACGCAGGGACGTTTTGGGTCCCAAGCCGCTGCCCTAACCACTGTGCCAACACTCGGCTTTAGAATCTAAAAACGTAACGTAACGTAACATTACGTTACTTAATTCCAGGCAATTCTCTGGAACAGTTTCGTCTTGGCGTCTTTATTGTAAGTCTTGTGAATTAACCCCTTTATGTCTATGAGCAGAATCGCAAAAATAGGCTTTTTCTCATAAAAGTGATAATGCACTAATAAACAGGATTATGCATTGAAAAAAAAAGGTATAAATTGACCAATTTCAACCTATTTACCCCTTTAGTTGCATATATTAACCCCTTCTGGATGTTTCATATTAACCCTTTGGGTACGTTTACTAGTTTCTACCTCCTTGCTTTAGAGTAATTAAAAAATTCAACCCAAGCCCTTGGCAGTGCATAACACTGAAAGCTGTTTAGACATGGGGTTGAATAGACTTATGAACCAGCTTGTGAACTAGCTATTTTAGCTACGACGTCTGAGCTGTCCACCCTACAAATGCCAGTCACGTACACTCATTCACATTATCAGTATTTTCTGTAAAATTCAACACATTTTCAGTAATATTTTCAATATCGGTATACACCATTGTACACCTTTCCGAACCAGTACTCAAAGACAGTTATTGAAAGAATGGGATACCATTTATAGTAACACTAATTCAATCACTTTTGGCTAAAATCAGTAAACATACTGATGAGAATACATGTACAATGTATTAATTAGGTTGACTTATCAGTTGATGTCGATGATGATGACTGATGATGAATCATGGATCTAGAGCAATATGTTCATGTTCATAGAATATCTTCATTCTTCTCTTCCATAAGCATGCACATCAGTGGATCCCCACAGCAGTTACAAGCCATGGTGCACGACACTTTGGCCTTTCGGCAAGGGCAATGTGATCCGCATTTGTCTTTGCGGAATTTGCATCTTGTTTATAGAAGGCCTGGTTTGGATGGCTTTGTCATTAGAGTAGCCAGCAGGTATCCTTTCTTGGTATTCCTACCAAAGTCTGTAGAATCCGGCAGCAACGGATTTGCCAGCGTGGCACGTTTCCAAAGTAACATTTGGTACAGAGCCCTCATGATGTGAAATTGAAATGCGTCGCTGGTCGGTGGCAATGATCGGAGGTCAGATTTCTTTGTTTGAAACAGATGACATCGTAGCTCATCCATAGATCCAGAGAAGTCCTTTTCCCATATAGTGCGTAGATGTATTTCCGTGCGGACTCTGATATTTCAATACGCTCATGCTCATCAGGAATTCCATACTGTGCAACTGGCTCAAGGATCTTTCCACAGTCCAATGCCACTTTCAATGCACGTTTTTTTCCACAATGGAAAATGTAGCTGACTGTGTCACAGCCGTTTAGACATGGGGTTTATGATTGATTGCATATGCCGAGAGTAAAGACGAACTTGTGGTATTTGTATAATTGCTTGTCAGAAATCTGGAAATAACATGGCATGGAATGAAGATGTTCTGCTTCTGCATCCAGAGATCCTCTAAGCCTTGTACCCTCAAAACATGGTAGATGCCCATCATCAAGATATCTGTGTCTGTGGCTTGGATGACTACCCTCTTGCATCCTTGTTCCTTTGCTGAGTATGCAATGTGTGCAAAGATTCATGTATCAGCCTCCTCGTGTTCATCACATCCCAAGCAGTCAAGTTCCGACGTCCCATGATTTGTCAACATCATGGCTGGTCCCCGAGTCATGCCTCCCAGTATCAAGGTGCATCCCACTTGTATTCCCTGGTGATTTGTCATCCATGTCGTTGAAAGGTACTGTGGGAGATGTTCCTTGTTTTCGTGGTTTGAGACAAAACCCTTCCATGATGGGAGCTGTAGGTTGTCGTGAGGGATGAAGGTTTTCGTCTTCTTTGCCGTTTTGCTTCTTCGCATTCTCTCCTCAATCTTCCAGCTTTTCTGAGGCATGACATCATAGCGATCACCAACAACATGGACAATCTGACAATCCTTTGGTCGAAGACGCAAGATCTTTTCAAGGTACTTTGCTGCTCGCTCTTCGAATGTAGTGCTCTCAAGTTCCTGATAGCGCTGAACGAAGGCCATAAGGTCAATGAAATAGCCTGTCCCTGACTCTACATTTGGCAGTTGCTCAAGTTCCTTCCATTAAGATCCAATTGTGGCCTTAAGCATTGTGGCATAATCAGACTTGTTGCCCTTTCTCATTGAGAAACCCGATGGATGTAGCTCGTCTGGTGTGAAAAGTGAACTGGGATATTCTACCCTTCATGTGAAAAGGCATCAACTTTCTCTTTATGTCCTAGGCTTTCAGCAAAGCAGAGGTTGTGGACGACAGAACCCTCTTCAATGTACAGTTGTTTCGTTTACTGAAGTGTTGATTTCTTTTTCACCTTTTCAACGAACGTCTTCAGTCTAACAGGCTCAACTTTTACAGAGTCCTCTGTCTCAACCTTGGCGAGTGCCTTCAATCCTTTCTCCTTTGCTTCGATCAAGTCAAGTGACTGTGCAACTTGACCCGTGGATATGTTGACAAGTTCCGCATTATTTGATTGTTGAAAAGGGTTCATCATCTTTTCGGTTACAACAGACTTGATGTTCTGCACTTGTTGCAAATCCCTCTCCGAAGTGCTCATTCACCTGTTCGATGAGGGTCTTGTTTCAGGTGCGCCATCAATAGTACTTTCTCGGAGGCTGCCGTCATGCTCGGCAATGCTTTCAGGTACTTGGATATTGTCTCGGGTCTTTGGACAATTCCCTGCAATAGTTTCGTCTTGGCGTCTTTATTGTAAGTCTGCTGAAGGGCCATATCAGACCAGACTCCATTGAACTTTCCTGGCTGCTTACGAACAGTGAAGTTCCCTTTCTCAAACCCTGATTGAAAATCTGGTGGTAATTCCTTCATGGCGGATAGATAGTGGGACAGGCAAGACGTGTATTTGTTGTGTCCAGCAGCAACTATGTATGGAAGCATTTCCTCTGTCTCTTGTAAGTGCATATCCCAAATTCCTGCTCATTCAGCGGCTATGAATTTATTCAGGATTCCAATCATTTCACATTTTGGTGAATTCCAATGGGTGTATAGAATATCAAGATTATAATCATAGCCAGTTCGACTTACATTTCAGCAGACAACATTACGGTGGGGGGGGGGAGGGGGAGGTCAACAATTCAAAATTTTATTCCATTATACCCATTTATTTACAGAGCATGATAATGTATATAGGCCTACTACGAGTAACATAACAATGATGTTACAATTAACATCACACATGGCAAGAGTAGACATTTTTTTCAGATAAACAATGAACCGAATGCCTCTGTCCTAATGAGCTTCCGTAGATTTAATGAAAAAAAAACACACACGATTCATGAAGCCCAGATGTAGTCTACAATTAGCACAGCAAATCTATGATTACATGACTTCAATTTCTACTTTACATTTCTAGGCCAGCTGCATAATCTCCTTACATGCCTTAGGCCTACATGATCAGAGTTTGCAAGGCCCTTGGGTGTTTGGTTATCTTGGCTTCAAGTTCAAAGTAAGAGATGACACGCTTGAAGGCCCAACATCCCTAATCTGTGCATCCAACTCAAGATTCTGATCATCTAACTCAAGATTCATGGTGTTTGTATTGTTAAACTAATTACCTTAAACTTCCTCTATTATTATGCATCATCAGTTCAATATCATTTTGATGATGTTATTTAATATGATGGATTAAAATCCTTCTGAATTTTCCTGTTGCATGGCTGAAGGTCATGAGGAGATCAATTTTACACTTCCAATTAATGAAGAGCTCTGTTTCAAAAAGTATTGTGTCTCATTGGGACAGCAAATTCTCACTTGGGTTAAAATGATATTTTAGGCATAAAACTTACCTTTAGCCAAAGTAAATGGTAAAATAGGTTGAAATTGATCAATTGATACCTTCTGACAATGTCTAGTCATGTTTTGGTCAAGTAATTAGCGAATAATAACTTTTATGAGAAAAAGCCGACTTTTGCCATTTTTGCGATTCTGCTCATAGACATAAAGGGGTTAATTCTCAAATTCTCTGTATCCACCTTACATGGATTCTTTATCAAAAACTGTTATATAGTACTCTTAAATTTGTGTTTGTGTCATTCATTTATATTTATTGGTTTGGGTACAGCAGTTCCATTTATACACACGGCCCCGAGATTTTCACCTGACCCTTCCGAGCGTGACCTTTTGACCCCTCAACCTGCACTCAGTGACCCCATCAAAATGTTTCTCCAAACAAATTGTAGCCCAGCCCAAACCCTTTCTTCTGATACCTAAAATGTTGGTGAACAACAATAGGAACATGTTCAAATAATGAATTTCATTTTCCCCTACCCCTAATTTTTGGGCCGAATGATAAATCGAGCCAGATGAGCACTTTCGCAAGAGAGTTGGCCGAGCAGGCCACCCCAGTCATGTGCGCCAAGGTCCAATCTACCAAAAAACATCTAGGACAAAAGTATGTTCTTTCATAACTACCTCAATCTCTGTTTAAGCACATTTTTACACCTTGGCACCCCTACTATTTGTAGAAATACAATTTTCCATGTTTTACACAGACATTTGACATCTCTGCATAATGTCACCGAGGGTGGGAAAGGTAGAAGAATTGATAATGAGGTGATCCCAAGTACCTTTATCTGGGGTTATATCCTTTAAAGTTTAAATGGATGGATGAGCCTTTGTCTTTCTGCCCCATCATCTCTCTCTTACCAGAGACTAGATTTTGTATTAAGAATAAATAAATATTGCGAGCACTCATGATGCCAGAGCATCATGGAATGTAGTGTTATCCAAGGAAGGCTCGTTTGCTCCAACGAAGGATTAACACCCAAAATGTGAGCGCCTCCTTTCTTCCCATGGTGGTTGAAAAACCTCAATCAACGTCCTGTCGATTCCATCCATTGTTCTACCTGTCCGCCGACGCACATCAACACCAGCTCTCACAAGTAAGACCAGTCACTCATTCCATCTATTTCAGGATGGTTGTTTTGTCTTTCTTATAAATTACTCAGGTCAGAATGTCCAGCAAAGGTCGCTGAAGAAATACTTCTCAAAAACATTACGGAGTACAACTGTCTCCACAACACAAGTTGGGAATGGATCTGACATGATGCCATTGCATGGATTCAGTTGTTCCAATTACACTATATAGGACACGTGAAGAAGTATTGTAAGCTTTGTGCATGAATTATTCAACAAATGATTTGCCAAAGTACGAGCATATCCACCATAGCCAAAGCATTGATATAGCCTACCTGGCCTGCAGGTGTGGCTTCAACACCTCACACACATGGTCAGGGAGACTGGCCCAGAGCTTATTTCCCTTCTCGTTGGTCGATCCCTCCTTGCATTTATAGATGTGCAGTAGCTCCTGCCGGTTGTAAAGGAGTGGGTAAATGAAAACCTTCACAATCATAACCCTACGATCACCATATGTTTGGAACGTTGGGTAGCAAGGATAGATGTAAAAGTCTAAATTGTTATACTTTTGAATTATCATTATCAAACAAAATATTTTTCTTAGACAAGCCAATGGTTTATTCATCCAGCTTTGATAGCATGTAAAATGCAAGGAATGCATTTCAATGGCATGTTTGGGATTATATAAATGCTGTGGATTATTATAATTAAAATTATTATTACAAACGAAGTTACACAAATAGAGATTTAAACTTTTGTTGACTACTTCGGAGAGCAGTCAGAGATGTAGTTGTCGACACTGCAAAGATGCATGTAGATCAGTGATTACAATAAACCCACAACAGACTCACCTGCATAGCATAAGCTGCACAATCCTGGACTCGCACATTGTCTGCCGTCGCCAGGAATGCCCGCGTGACCTTCGTCAAAAGTTCATTAGCAAAGTTCTGCACATCCACATTTGCCTGTGTAGAGGAACGGAGAAATGCAGAAAAGTAAACCGACACAAAAGATTCATAATTCCGGGAAATCCAACTGAGATTGAAACAATATCCCAAAGCAATGTTGGAAATAGAGCACCATGAATTGAGTCGCTCGGCCCAGACTTTGGATGATCAAATCCACGACTGCAAATTTGTGACTCAGTGATGTTTCAACTGCTCATCTTGCAAACATTGCTTAATGGAGGAATACAGTTCATGCCAAAAACAGGAACAGCATTATAATACATGTTATGTGCCATTAGTCGGCAGGATATAAAACTGGCGGATGTATCTGCCAGCACTGGTTGATGGACATTAAACATCTGACAGTGTCTTACATAGAAGAGGAGCGACATATCACACCATGAATAAATGAGAGCGGCACTCGGTAGAGCGCACACCTCCGCCAAGTTGAATACTTTACATTTTGTATCACAATGCATCGGCTTGTTCTAGTCACCTAACAAACTCATCCACCTAGTTTTGGCACAAAAACTGTAAAGTACTCCTTGTTCTTTCAGACAAGATATCAAACCATTGAGCAAATGCAATATAAATGAGCAAATGGTGAGGATGTAGTCAGGTAAGACTCACCACAAAAGTGGCAGCATGATGGTGCTGTCGGCCGATGGCTGTGAGATCCAGCCGGCCGGGGTCTATGGCTCCGAGCTCTCCCAGACATTCCCCGAATAGGATGCGTGCTCCCGGGTCAGCATCCCGACATCCCTCCAGTAACACCGCTACGAGGTGCGCGATCACCGGCTCTACGGCGTCGCTCTCCGCACAAAGTCGCAGGACGGCATCCTGGGGTCACGTGCACAACTCACATGCTGCAGGTCTCGCAAGTACGATACGGTCAACTGTACGAGACAAGCTAAATCTGCAGAAAATTTATTAACCAGGGGGTGGGTCACAATGGCTGTGTATTTTTATGGACAATGTCAAGACTCATACAAGAGCTAACACAGAACAGATAACAAGGGGAGCAGGAGACAAGAGGGAAGCACAAAACAGTGGGGAAGACACATGAGGAGATCTGTGGAAGGGAGAGGGATGGGGTGGGGTACACGGGATAAACAAGATGGACACGACAGGGACTTTCAGGAAGTAAAGCTGGGAATATGAAGGAGGTGGGTGTGGGGTGGATTAACGGGGGTAGAAAAGATCATTGTTTTGGATGGGGAAGATAAGAGATGGTGGTGAACAGCTGTTTTGGAGATCTGGAGGGAAGAGTAGGATTGATGAGTGTGGGAGTTTATTCCAAAGGTGGGGAAAAAAAGAGGAATGAAAGAGTGAAGGTGAGCAGTGATTCGTGATTTTGGTAGTTTAACAAGAAGGGGTTGCTGGCGGACCTTGAGCGCCCTGTGGAAATATGGGGGAGGGGGGGCAGATAGCAGACAGAGCGGGGGAGGGGGGCAAGGCTAGAGAGGAGAAGGGAAAAGACAAAGACCACAGACCTGCATGCGGTGAGAGAGTGAGAGGCCCAAAGACTCAGCCTCATTGTGGGAGATAACAATGATCCGAAATGCCTTGGTTTCCACAGCGTGAAGCCAAAAAAGGTGAGAGGCGGGAGAACCAGCCCAGAGGGGAAAGCAGTACTCCATCAGGCTGCGGCCGAAAGCTTTGTATGTGACCAGGAGCTTAGGTGGGCCGAGGAAGGACTTTGCACGACGGAGGATTCCCAGTCAGCAACTGACTTTGGAGGCCAGCTTGGAAATGTGGCTTTCCCAGGAAAGGTCATGGAAGATAATGAGGCCCAAAAGTTTGAATGAAAGGAATTATTCAAGAGGATTGTTGAGAAAATAGATGGGGTGGGGGAGAGGGGGGGTCCAGACGGTTCTTCTGGAGAGACAGAGTGAGAGTGTGAGATTTGTCAGGATTGAAAGACATGTTTCACACGTTTGACCAGCTTGTGATTTTATTCAAATCTGCAGAGAGTTGAAGAGGCCGCTGCTTTTGCCGATCTGAGGAATGACAGATGGTACGGCAGATGGTGGAGTCATCAGCAAAGAGTTTGTTTTTTTTTACAAGGAATTAAGGCACAGGAGGAGGCCATTCGGCCAATCATGCCTGCGCCACACAAATACCAGATTTAATCAATCCGTCGATACCCCCTTCTCTTCATGTGCAGCCTTTTGTCTGCTGCACTGGTACTCATTTCGCTGACCTCGGAAGGATGACAGGCCGAGTCAACCCTCTGGTGTTAATTCAGCGGAAACGAGGCTTGAACTCAGGACCCTAATCGCTAAGCCAACACCAGGTTTTAAACAACAATGGCAATAAACAACAATGAAGTTGGTCCAAGGGATGAGAGGATAGAAGAAGATAAAGAGGATTTTCCAGAGAGTCGGAGGGATTATTGATGAAAACGAGAAAAAGCACTGGTCGCAGAATACTGCCTTGAGGATCTCATGTCTGGCATTGAGGACCTGCATCCATTGTTGGGGAAGCAGGAGCAGCAGGTCCAGGGTACAGTGACCTGGTCTGAATCCAAATTGATAATCGGAAATCAGGCCATTGGGAGAAGAGGAAGGATTTAATGTCGGAAGCGATGATGGATTCCATAATGTTGCTGATGATTGGGAGAAGGCCGATTGGTCTGTAGTTGCAAGGGTCTGTTTTTGCACCTTTTTATGCAGAGCGGCAATGTTGCTGATTTCGAAGCAGATGGCAGATGACCTTGAACAAATGAGAGGGTGAATAGAACAGACAGAGGGTGAGCAAGAGCAGCAAAGCGGGTTTTTAGGACACGTGGGCTGATGCCATCTGGACCGGTTGCAGAATCAGAGTCGAGGTTTGACAGCAAACTCCCCACCTTGTAAGGAGAAAAGGACACAGCATTCAGGGACAGTTGGGTCAGACTTGGTAAGGTGGGTACAGAAAGCGATGGGCTTGGGACACAAGATTTAGAAGCAAACACGGAGTTTAGGCGTTCAGCCTTTTCACGCGCAGTGTCAGCTATGCTGCCATTTGAGGTAAGAGAGGGGATGGAGGGTGAACATAGACCAGAAACAGACGTAACTCGACGCCACCAGGATTTGAAAGAGGGAGAGAGGTTTGAGAGTTCAGACTTGAGATTAGAAAGATGTTGTTTCCTGGCTCTCCTGAGGGTAGACACAAACTTGTTCCGAGTTTTGTGGAAGGAACTGAGATTGCCTTCAGTTGGATTTGCCTTCCATGAGGCAAAGGCAAGTTGTTTCAGGACAACTGCCTCGCCACAAGCTTCATTGTACCATGGGTGGACGGAAGGGTAGGACAACTGAAGACGAGATGGGATAAATCTGTGCATGAGAGAGAGCAAGTTTCTTTGAAAGAATTCCCAGGATGAGTTGATGTCAGAGGAAGTAGAAATGAGGGACCAGTGTCGAAGTTTGATGGCTGCTTGAAGACCCTGCCAGTCGGCCTGAGTGAAATGCCAGACTCGTCGGCGCTGATGTAGTTTCTGTAATAACAGCCAGAGAGATGTTTACTTTGACAAGTATGTGGTCAAATGAACCGATTGGAGCAGAGGAGGAACAGCAGATGTTTTCAGGGAAATTGCGAGGAATAGAGTTTTTGATGAAGAGAGCAACTCCGCCGCCAGGACGAGGCCCAAGTCTATCATACCGGAGGAGGGAGTCACCAGGGAGAGATACTGGGGAGTCAGAGACATCTTGAAGGAGGAAAGTTTCTGTTAAACAGATTATGTCTGGTTTGTCAGTGGCAACCTGTATGGAAAGATCTGTCAGGTTTGAGTGAAGACCCTGGATGTTTGAGGTCCACACTAGTAGGGAAGACAGAGGGGAGGATGCTTTGGGTGCAAGGGAGGGGAGGGGGAGGGTAGGACGAGGGAAGAGGTAGGGAGAGATGTTTACAGTGTGTGGGGGATTACAGAAGAGCTTGGAGAGAAAGCCGAATGACGAGGAGAAAAGGCTCGGTGGCGATGGGATGAGGCATAGTGGAGAGTAATAAGAGACGGGGCGCATGGCAGTTGAAGATTGGAGGGGGTGGAGGGATGAGATGGAAGAGAGGGTGGGCGAAGGAGGCAGCTTTGTGGATGTGAGGGGGAGGGGAACTTTGAGAAAGGGGAGTGAGGGGTGAAATTCGAGGGAGAATGTTGGGGAGGGGGGGCTTTAGAAAGGTGAGGGGAAGCTTGGAGGGGGGAAAAGTGTGAAGGTTGCTTTGAGAGGGAGGGGTGAGGGAAGTTTTGAGAGGGAGGGGAGACGATGAGAGCTGGCATGGCCAAGGGGCAGGAGGGCGATGGAAGAGGGGAAGGATGAGACTTGGCAGTGATATGATGAAGGGAGCATGCAGGGGGAGGTACAATATTTGAGGGGTTGGGAAGAGGGGAAGGTGTGAGAGGAAAGAAAGAGCATGTTTGAAATGGTGAATGTACTGATTGAGAGCATGAGACATCTGTTCGGTTAGAATGGAGTCTACAGATGTATTAAAAGGTACAGCCATATACTTTATCCTACACATTGCTATACACTGCAGAAATTCTGTGCAGCATCAACAAAATGATTTTCCACTCAAGAGAACCAACCATACCTGATTGGTGCAAAGTATTTTTCGGAGATGAACAAGGGCACAAATTCTGACTTCAACGTGTTCGTGACACACGACCTGTATGGATTGCTGCAGCCCAGCCACAAGGTTCCCTGAGGTGGACTGTAAAGCAGATTCCAGACAGTTATCTACAAAAGATCTCCAGATGAATCGAAAAATCACAAAAACTTTCATCGTCAGACTGGATGTCACCTGCTTGTATTCTTGTAGAACATCAAGGACAGGCTGCAAATCAGGGTGCTCAGGCAGAAGATGGGCCTCATGCAGATGTTCATGCACTGAAGCTCTGGGTCGTTAGGGTTGCAATTAACACAAAGGTTAACAATGTATCGGTGATGGTGAAAAGCAAATGAGATACGCTTGAGTATTGGAATGCATTTCTCACCACCACCTCTATACATTATGCCCCACTACTTCACCCCTGACTGATCACCCCTCCCAAAAGAATTGTGGATCCATATCTGCTGATAAAGGAATGGCAGTGAACGGTCCACCTGTATTCAAGTCGACGAACAAGAAGTGGGTTGGATTAACATATTTGACCAAGCAGATCTGGAGTGGAACGCACGATTGAAAGATTTTTATTTATTCATATGCAGCCTGTGGCTGCATAAGTTTTTGTGGGGTGCGGCTGTGCCGCTGATCCAATTCCCTCCGTTACCAGCATGCTGGTACTCATCTCGCCGACCTCTGAAGGATGGCAGGCTGAGTCAACCCGCCTGGTGTTAAGTCAACGGTGTGACAGGAGCTTGAACTCAAGACCCAAAGATTTTAAGCCAGCCAACCTAACTGTTAAGCCAACACAAAGCTTTCATGATTGAAAGTGCCAAAAGTTCAAGACCAAAATATGTTGAGAAATGTTTTTTGAAGAGGCCCGCAACCTGTAGGCAGTAGAGAGGAGCATGTCCTGACTGTCAACATCCTCTTTGGACGTGCCAATGATAGTTAAAGCTTCGACCACCACATCATCAAGTAAAGAACCCGATTGCTAACAGGAACTCAAGCCCGAAGTGGTTAAGCATAATCTGTAGAACTCCTCACTAATTCATTATACCTCGTGTTGTTGAGGAACACCAAGCGATGACCCAAGTGAACATAACGGGCTGAGGGAATGTCTGCCTCTTGAGGATGACTTTTAATAATCTCAGATAAGAATTGGAAATTTTCCGTGTTAATATTTGCATCGTAAGTATTATCAATATCATCGCAAGTATTTTTGTTGTTGCACCAGCATCACACCTGTTTTCCACAATCATGTAGACGAAGATGCGGGTCACCGTGGCCGGTTGGAGGGGCATAAGTGGAAGAACGGCCACGATAATCTGGCTGAGCAAGTGGCCCAAGCAGCTGGGCTCGAGGCAGCGCACAAACTGTTCCCACGCCCTGCACCGAACTCGCAGGTCGTTTCAAAAGGCCATAGCACAGACTACAAAAATACAATTGCCTCCTCACGTGATAAATATTAGACAAACAAACACAAGCGGTTTCAAAGAAAGAAAACGATTGACAACACGTCCCAAGTTAAAGAATCCCTCAACAGTGGTCGTCTGTTACGAGATGACCTGAAAAAATGGCTTCAATCGCAACAGAAAGAAAGAAAGAGAGGCATTTTAGAGCCTTTGCTTTGTGGTAAAATATCTCGGTTTGTTATTAAAGGATTTTTAGAGATAGAACACCGCGCACCTGCAACAAAGTTCCGGGAAGTGATCTTTGTACATGAGTGCGGTTTTCAGTGTCGTGAGCATCTTCACACGCATCTCAGTCACGTATCGTGAACCCATCAGCTTCATGAGAGCCACAAGGCTGCAGAGGGCCTGTGGAGAGTGGAATTCAACTATATCCAGGTAACGCACGTCCCACAAAACTGGTTAAAGAGTCTTTGGGTGGGGAAAACAACCTCACATCTAGCACTGATGCATTTCATAATCTTTGGTGACCGAGACGCTAAAAACAATGATTCAAAGTGAACATTTCACAAATAAGCCAAGGTCATTGTGACTTCAGGGTTCCATGGCTCACCCGTCTTTTTTCCTCGATACTGATGCTCGTCTGCAGGAGCTGCACGTTGAAGAATGCTAGGACTCCCATGAGAAGCGGCTGCAAGTAATCTGCCTGCAGCACAGTCAGAATCATCGAGTACGCTTTTAGGACTCGGGACATACTATCTCTTCTGTTATGCCACAGTGATATAAATAATAGAAGAAATAATTCATAAAACTTGTGTCACATGACTTTTCAAATGATCTAATAATGCCTTGTTACTCCCAGGAAATCATTACGCCTCAGAATACTCGGCTCAAACGTGCTCAATCCTATCAACATCCAATCACAGAATCACAGATGAGCCTGATAAGGACAATGATGCGAGATCACCAGGAAAGGCTGGGTGTTTGTGATTGAGGAAGAGCAAGATGGCTCATTTGGTAGTGTGCTCACCTCTGAGCTGTATGGTCATGGATTTAACTCCGTAAAAAGTTGAATCCAGCGAAACAGGAAATCAAACCCAAGACGAGAAAGTGCGTTGCTGTGCCTACCAAGTGTGGAACACTATCACTAAGCACACTGTCCTTTAGATCAGATGTCAAGGTGGCTATTCCGTCTGCATCTAGGTAGTGAACATAAAAGTTCACATGGTATCTCTCTCAAACAGCAGATCAATGTGTACTAGCGCCGAGAGAAATCACCCGATATGTGTGTGAATCAAAATAAGAAAGGGATGTGGATGTGAAGTTAGATGGACGTGAATGCTACGAATGGGGTTGGTAGAAACAAAACGCATAAACTTGATGGTTCTAAACCTGTCAAAGCAGATTGACATGGCATAGGTGTGAACAAGCTAAATGAGCCTTTACTGCATATTCTTGAAAAACGAGCTTCCGGAGGCCAACTCTGCCTTTCGTGACGATAGAATGGAAGAACGTTGATAGTTTCGGTTTAAATGCGCAGAGATGTTCTGAAGAACGCAAAAACAAAAACAACAACAAAAAAAAGAGAACACGCAAGCCTAAGCGAATGAAAGAAGCTTAAAGTTGCACCGATGCAGAAATTATATCATCCAAGGCCTTGCTACCAAAATGGGGAATGCAGAGAGATACTAAAAAATATGTTTGATGATAGCATAATACCAACCATCTGCTCTGAAGAAACGATCTTGAATCCCCGGACCGAGGCCTCCGACAGAATGGAGAGGCCGATGAAAACCTTCTGGTAACTCTCACCCAGGTGCAGGAGCAACTCGTTATGCAGAGCTTGGAAGTCTTGGCGCAGCAAGCTGCGTAGTTCGACCTTCGTCTGTTTCTTCAAACAAATGACCAAAACGGAAGCCATACTAAAGGCCGAACAGCAAAAAAAAAAATTTTTTTTTTTGATAAAAAAAATAGCGGAGCAAAAGCAAATTTACCTCGACGTAGTTGAGAGCTTTCTCCAATTCCAACTTGGGGCAGCAGTAGACGAGATGTGGAAATATGTACTTAAAGCTGGAGAGAAGCATTGCGGGCGTGTTCTCGTGAAGAGCGTCGGCGAGGAGGTCGGTCAGCTTCTCGGCCTCCGAACTCGCCTTCGTGGCGAGATAAGTCAGCAAGTGTGGAATTGTTTTCTTTGGAAATGAGAAGGAAGCAATCGTTTCAGTTCACATAACGGAACTACGTGTCCAGCAAGCACGATCGGACGTGCGATCTCGGGTGATGTTCCACCGCCATGAAAACCGTTCATTCGTTTGTAAAAAACAATTTCCAGCCTGGCAGGGGTTTTCCCCAGAAAGTCTTTAATCAAAATGCAAAACCTCTTTTTTTCGTTAAAATTTTAGATAAACACATCACACGACGGTGCAACCGATCCACAGCTCACATCGAGAAAGATGGTGAGGCTCGGGAAGTCGAAAGCATTCGCCACCTCAGAAAGGAGGTCGAAGAATAAAGCTTTGATTACGTTGGTGGCTGTGAAGAACTCGACCAAAAACTACAAGAGAACACACACACACACACACGTACGCACGGTCTTCGCATGCATAAATGGCATTGACAACATGTTACAAGACTGAAGAGGATTAGAACCCACGAGTGTGGAGCTTTGTTTAAGTGCTTTTGCATCAGAATCTTGTTCAAAAATAAAAATAAATAAGGTTTTTTTATTATTATTACGATAATAGTGGAAGACAAAACAAACATCCTCCCATGATAGAAAAAAAAAATAGATTTGTTTTATTCGATTCCAAATGACCCCATCCACGTGGCACATGCGTGTCGATTGACCTTTCAGGAGAAACATGAGGCCAAACAATCATACATAATCTCCATTCGCAGGTTTGAGCCAATCGGGACAAACTGCTGCATCTCCAACGACCAGAATTTGCAGCTTGGGCCGGGCTTGGTCACGAAAATCCGTCTGAAGTTTAGCTTTGGTGTCTTCCTGGGGCGGCACGAGTATACGTGACGTCACCACTGATATTACTTGCACACGTGATGCCATGAGCAAACCTACCGTTATCATGTACTTAAGTCCATCCCGCTTGACTTGTCCTCCATTTTGTCACCACTCTGAAGGTACGTTCAAAGATAAAATATGGCGGCGTTCTACAGGTACAAAACAGTTCCAGTTTTCTATTCGAATGGGCTGGCTATGAAAATAATCCTTCGCATAACACTCATAGTTCAGCAACAACTCCAACCAACCACTGATACAGACCAATCAGCCTTCTCCCAATCATCAGCAAGGTTATGGAATCCATCATCACTTCAGACATAAAATCCTTCCTTTTCTCCAATGACTTGATTTCCGATCATCAATTTGGTTTCAGACCAGGTCACTCTACCCTGGATATGCTGCTTCTGCTCTCCCAACAATGGATGGAGGTCCTCAATGCCAGACATGAAATCAGAGCCATATCCCTAGACACATTACGTGCTTTTGACACGGTCTGGCACCCTGCCCTGCTCACCAAACTCTCTTCCTATGGTACTCAAGGCCATCTCCACTCATGGCCCGTAGACTTCCTCTCCTGTCGCAGTGAACATGTGGCCCTAAATGGAGTTCTCTCATCCCCTCTTCCTGTCCAGGCTGGAGTTCCTCAAGGCAGCGTTCTGGGCCCTGTTCTTTTTCTGGTTTTCATCAATGATCTCTCCGACTGGAAAATCCTCTTTATTTCTTTGTTGGTGACTCCACCCTCTGTCGTACCATCTGTCATCCCTCAGACCGGCATGCTGCAGCTTCTTCACTCTCTGCAGATCTGGATAAAATCACAAACTGGTCCAACACGTGGAACATGTCTTTCAATCCGGACAAATCTCACTCTCACTATGACTCTCCGAAAGGACCATTTGGAACCCCCTGCTCCCCCCAATCTACTTTCTCAACAATCCTCTGGAAGAAGTCCTTTCTTTCAAGCTTCTGGATCTCACGATCTGCCATGATCTTTCCTGGGAAAGCCACATTTCCAACCTGGCCTCCAAAGCCAGTCGCCGACTGGGAATCCCCCATCGTGCAAAGTCCTTCCACGGCCCACCTGAGCTCCTGACCAAATACAGGGCTTTCGTCTGCATCTTGATGTAGTACTGCTCTCCCTTCTGGGCTGGTGCTCCTGCCACTCACCTTTCTCGGTTTCACGCTGTGGATACCAAGTCATTTAGGATCATTGGTATCTCCCGCGATGAGGCTGAGTCTTTGGGCCTCTCGCTCTCTCACCGCGGGCAGGTCGGAGGTCTTTCTGTCGTCCACAGTCTTCTCTCTGGTCTCGTCCCCCCTTGCTCTGTCTATGATTTGTCCCCCCCCCCATATTTCCGCAGGGCGCTCAAGGTCTCCCAGCAACCCCCTTCTGGTAAAACTACCAAAATCACGAATCACCGCTCACCTACACTCTTTTTTTTCCTCTTTATTCCCCACCTTTGGAATAAACTCCCACACTCCCTTTATCCCATTCTTCCCTCCAGGCCTTCTAAACAGCCGTTCACCACCACCTCTTATCGTCCCCCATCCAAATCCTCGATCTTTTATACCCCCATTAATCCATCCCAAACCCACCTCCTTCAAATTCCCTGCTTTCCTTCCTGAAAGTCCCTGTAATGTCCATCTTGTATTCCCCATGTTCCCCACCCCATCCCTCTCCCTTCCACAGATCTTCTAATGTCTCTGTTCCCCACTGTTTTGTCCTTCCCTCTCCCACCCATCTTGTCTCATGCCCCCCTTGCTGTGCGTTGTGTGTTAGCTCTCATACGAGCCTTGACAAGGTATACAATATGTATATATATATATATATATATATATATATATATATATATATATATATATATATATATATATATATATATATATATATATAAATAAAACCAAAAAAGGTAAACAAACAACAACGATAACAGAATTCCCACAGAAATTTCATAACACATCAACCATTCGAATGCGTACACCACACACACAAACATGTGACGACGTTGTCTCGACTCCGGAGGAGATAAAACCAGGAGTGGGGCCATAAAAACTGGGGCCCACCATGAACGGTTGGAACCTGCTTATGGAGAAGAGGTATGAAGGGGACATCAGAAATTGACCACTTTTTTACATTAGTAAACCCTGTGCTCCGTGAGCCTGACCTGGCACAAGGGCTTTTTGTACTGCAAGAAGAGGGCCGACGGCACGAGGCCAAGAACGGTAGCGAAGATCCGGGTTTGGAAGAATGCCGCCGAAATAATGGCCCGATTCCTTGACAGAAGGCAATCGAGGATGCTGAGCAATGCGCACAGTGTAACTTCCCTGTAATTCAACACTCTGACAAGGTGCAAAATCATATGCACATTCTGTGATGATGCAAACATCTTTCAAATTTCAAACAATCCTTCCCGATACACGACATAGCGTTTGCATCAAGATTAACTTTCAGTGTGCTTACCACCTGCCAACCCCAAAGTTTGTTGCACAATTATCTTTAATATGTACAACACATCACTAGGGTTCGGCAAACTGCTTCATTTATTCTTGTTTTTGGCTACAAATGACATCACGACTCACAAGCAATCTCTTGAGCGTCTCAGGGTTCAAAGTCATCTCTCGCAACAATATTACTCAAACACAATATTAACAAAACTCATTAAACATTTTGTTGTGTAGGCCCCTTATAACAGATCTCGACATTTTCTTTGCAACTTCGAGCATTAACTGAAGTGGGATGAAAATCGAGAACAACGTATTTTATCCAAAGATTGCTCGAGCCATAACTTGAGGGACAATAAATGCCATTGGACCAAGAAACAAGACCAATTAGTCAGATTATGAAATTTCTCATTTTGAAATCACATCAGTTGGTTAAAAATAAAAAAATTAATTAAAGTCAATTAATTTTGGAGAACCCACCTGGCAACCAGCACCACCGTTTTCAGCATGGCCTCCTGGACCTCGACCGAAGCACCTCGAGCCTCTGCACTAGCCTCGGTAAACCTCGTGATGAGTAGCTGCGAGTCATATTAATAGTAAATACTTCAGCTTGGTGGACTTACCCTACAAACATTGTGAATGGTTCTGCCACGGCTGTGAAAACTTCAAATGCTTTAGACAAATAAACCGCAAACCTTGTGGCATTTGTTCTCGATGTCATCTCTTGGCTCGAACACGGAAGCGAGAACGTCGAGCCTCGAGCAGAACTCGAGGCTCACGACTCGATTGGGGTCGTGCAAGAGGTCCAGCCAGGAGGTGATAGTCAAAACAGTGTCGGGCTCTTCGGGGTCCAACTTCACGTGTCGGAATAACTCGCGCATGCTGCTGATGAGCGCTGGGGCAGAATGGAACATCTTTAGAGGCGCAGATATGTACTTTTTGAAAACTTCTTGAATCCAAAAATAGCATACCTTAAACAAAGAAAACATTTGCTGAGATTAAATGAGGGAATTGTGTGTTAATGGGAGGCTGAGCACTGCAAAGGCTGCAGAGCCAGGAATATGCCCAAGTTGCGTATCCGTAACATTCTTCCTTCCTTCCGAAATTGGAAAAAAAAAAGGCCATGAAAGGTAGATCCTAGTTTGTGTAGAGATCTCAAAAAACTGCACGGATTCGGATGAAACTTGGTGGACAGGTTGGGTGTGTGACCACGTCGAAATGATTCCATTTTGGTGAAGATCCGAATGCGGATCTGGTTAAGTGGTTTATTTAACTTTTTTAAGCGATTCTTTTCACCATTTGAGAGATGAGGCTAAACCGATATATAACACGAAATTTCAAAAATGTATTGGGCCTGATATGTTCTGGTGGATCAGGCATTACGTGGAGGTGGTACGCGCTCCACCAAGGGCCCTTCTGGTTTATCATTACATCACCTCTCCTCTGCTCTGCTCTCCTGGGATATTTAACGAAAAAATATCCAGGATTTCAGATAAACTCCAGGAAGCACGTGTAAAACAGTTGATGCAATTGAAGACCTGAGTGGAAGAAGTACTGAAGTCACATTTTTGGGCAAAGTGAGTTATAACCAGGAACTCAATCTACAATATGGTAACAATCCATATCTGGAATAATTTTGCTCAAGTACTTCTTCCACAATTACATCACGGTTATTCTAAAGAGTGCAAGGGTGATGGCAAGCTGTGATGCGATTTTATCGACCATTAGATGGACCAAGATATTAAAAAAAATTCATTTTCTTTAACTTTCACTGCTTTAATCAGGTGTGTTCACGAAATAAATAAGGCTTCTTTAGTTTTGACATCGGCGACTTCAACCCTTTGTTTTGGAACTGCACAATAAAGCTGGTTAGCCGGTATGGATTATGGAAGCAAATCAATCCGTACCAAGCTTCACCGGAAGAGGTTGATCTTTCTCCAGGAGACTCAGGAAAGGGAGAAAAACGCCGGGAGCGAGGCTTGCCTTCTCAATATATGTGGGGTTTGTCCTCACAATGAATCTACAACAGAGGAGGCCTGAAAGGTTTTTTCGACTCTCATAATCATCACCCTCATATCGACCGCAATACACCAGGACGCCGGAGTTCGCCAAAAGGCAAGCGAATTTCCCGAGGCATGCGGCAAGCTTCTCGCGCACCTGTGGGGAGGGGTCACGTATCCGTGTACTGAACGAGACCCAGGGGTTGGATGGACAGCACAGGTGCAAGTTTTATTACAATGCATTTTCAATAAACTTACACAAATAGATTTTTAAAGAATATCACAACCTTAATACTCATAATGATAATTTTGAAGTAACATTTGCAACACACTTTGTCTTACACAACAATGTCAATGACTTGATCGTTGTAAGTCGGTCCAAGCTGCATTAGTAGTTGTGTTAGAGCTTCCACAGCCGCAATTCGAACCACCTCATGCTGGTTTTGTGCTGCCACTTTCATGAGGTGTAACCGCATGAGAGCCTCTTCTCTGGTACATGGGAGAATTGCCAACAAGGATGCACAGTGGGCCAGCAACGTCGGTGCTGTAAAAGCATGCAGTGGCAGCAGCCAGTTACCGAGTCACTACAAATACAAATAAATCGCACATTGCAAATAGAGATATGCCAACCAACACTAATTCCACACCCTCCTTTCTCCTTCCTGCAGTTTGGTGATAGTAAGGAGGTGCCATCCTCTCATTTGGTAGTGGCCGCAAATTGCAATGAAGCCTAAAAAGAATGTTGTTCGTGAAAAGGCAGTTTATAATTGTTTGGGCGGTTTTCTGCATGACGCATGGAGGAAGGATAGTGCTGTGTTTGTACGTGGACAATCCACGAAGCTCCAAGTACACCGTTTGACTTGTGAAGAAATGTTTGGTTGTTTACACAAAAAAAATATTAAAAATAACTTCTCACAAGAAGCATCAAAACTCACAAAAAGCGCCGTGCCGTGTCAACAGAAAACCCAGGTGTTGTATTTTTCCGGCCGTGCTGCAAAGGGCAGCATTGGTGCTCGAACTGGCAACGGGTTCCATACTCTCCAGACTCCATGGCAGAATTAATAAATCCTTCAGCAGCTCCATGTTTTCAAGGCTCAACAAGCAACGGTGATCTGGAAGCGACAGAAAAATCCAGTTTGATCACAACTCCATCAAAAGGTGGAACTTTCAGTTTCACTTCGTTATGGTATTAAAACATATATGATAACAGTTGCAAGGAATACCGCTCTTCCGCTGTCAAGCTTTTATACGAGTCAAGCGACAAGTAAGGCGTTTCAATATTTCTGTGAATGGTCCCTTGGGGTACTGTACAATGTACCATAACATCTCTTTTCTATATAGAGCACGCATTTTAAAGGCTTTTCATGTCATCATTTAAAACCTGGCTCCTTTAGCTAGCCAACTGTTCAAGGCATACAATGGCCACGTCAGAGGGCGACATCTTGTCGTATCGGCCACCATTTTATGTCCTATATCTCTGATGTTTGTGATGCATCACGTGATTGGGTTTTCGTATATCATGACTCGCCCGCTAGCTGTGGCAGTGATGTACATTCGGACGCGGAATAAAGCGAAGTTACTGCTACGCTCTCGCCCTCCATGTTCCGCTGCACCTCGGACACCACAGTTGGCTGACGAGGATGGTTGATCGACGGGTCACGGCGCACGGACAGGTGCCCGTTTTCGTCGGAGACGACTTAGAATTGTTTTCGGAACAATTGGGGTGCTATTTCCACGCAAATGATGTGGTCGACGACAGCAAACAGAAGTCGATCTTGCTCGCCTCGCTGTCGGCGGAGCATTATCGACTGCTGAGTGATTTGGTGGCGCCAGACATGCCCAGTGATGACGGGCTGTCGTTTCGGGACATTGTGCAGAGGATGAAAGCACACATGGCGCCGGAGAAGTCATTACAGCTGGCTCGATACCAGTTTGATCGCCTCGCGAAAGGTACAAAGGAGCGCGCCGCTGATTCCGTGGCGCGGCTGAAGCATTCTTCCGTGGCCTGCAAGTTCACGGCAGAGGAGCGTCCAGCTCGGCTCAGAGATAGTTTTATTTCTGGTTTGCGAGATGCGAAAATGGTTTCGGCGGTTCTACGGCTGAAGAGTGAAGCCATTACATTTACCTCGGCGGTCGACACTGCTACAGGTGTCGAGCAGACGCTCGGAGATGTTCGGGCCATCACCGACTGCAGCATGCCAGATGGCCCGGGGGCCCACGCGGTGTCGCGAGCGCCCCGGGGCGCACGCACGTCCTTCGGTGCGGGTCGGGGCCTGACGTCGCTGTGCGGCCGCACGAGCGGCGAGGTGACCCCGCGGACATGTTTGGGATGCGGAGGTCGACACCTGCGCCGTGTGTGCCCGTTTAAAAGCACCGTGTGTTTACGTTGTCACAGGGTGGGTCATCTGAAGCGTGTGTGCCGAGGGGCGTTGGCCAACGTTAAGGTCATGGACGGCGATGTACAAGGCGACCTCGGCAACCCGGGGCGAAGCCGGCAGCCGTTGATGGGCCTGTTTTCAATTGGCCCTGCGGTGGCGCGCCCGATGACGGTGGAAGTCGAAGTGAACAGCATGCCGATCACGTTTCAGGTTGATACGGGTGCGGCTGTGTCGATCATCGGCGAACAGACCGCACGTAGACTCAACGACCTGAAGCTTATCAGGTCCGACCTCACACTGTTCACGTACACCCGCGAGAAGATAACGCCAGTCGGGATGGCAAATGTGTCTGTGCGGTACCAAGGCCAGGTCGCCGCGCTTCCGTTGTACGTCGTGTGGGGGAGGGGTCCGTCTCTCCTCGGCCGAGATTGGCTGTCCCGCATCAGGCTAGACTGGGCCGCAGTTCACCTTGCGCAAGCCGTGCTGAGCCGATGGGAGGATCGGTTGGAGAAGATTCTGCAAAGAAATCAAGGTTTGTTTTGCGACGACCTTGGAAAACTCAAGGGCATGGAGGCAAAGCTCTTCCTGAAAGAGGGGGTGGTTCCTCGTTTTTGTAAACCACGACCGGTGCCGTATGCCCTGCGGGAAAAGGTCAAGGGTGAACTGGATAGGCTGGAGGCCTGTGGAGTGATCAAACGGGTGTCGTACTCAGATTGGGCCACCCCGGTCGTCACGGTGCTGAAACGGAATGGAGACGTCCGATTGTGCGGGGACTTCAAGGCCACGGTTAACCCGGGGCTCTGCATGGAGCAATATCCACTGCCGTCAATCGATGAGATATATGCACGATTGGCGGGGAGTCAATACTTCACGAAGCATGATCTGCGTGATGCATATTTTCACCTGCCGATGGATCCCGAGAGTAGCGACCTTTTGACAATCAACACGTATCAAGGGCTCTATCGATATACCAGACTCTGTTTTGGAATTGCTTCGGCCCCGGCCTTGTGGCAGAAAGCCATGGATCAGGTTTGCATTGGCCTGCCTGCTCAAACCTACCTGGACAATGTGCTCATTGCGGGGAAAACGGCGGACGAGCATCTTGCAAACATTGCCCAAGTGCTGACGAAGCTAGAAGCGTGCGGCCTGCGCTTGAACAGAGACAAGTGCGCGTTTTTCAAGCAGCGCTTGGAATACCTCGGGCACGTAATTACGCCAGAGGGGCTGTTGAAAGGCCCTCGGAAGGTGGAGGCGATTCAGCACATGCCACCGCCTCGCGACAAGACGCAGCTGCGCTCGTTCATTGGTATGGCCCAGTATTACCAGAGGTTCGTGCGCGGGGTCAGCTCACAGCTTGTGCCGTTAACGCGGTTGCTCAGGAAGGACGAGCGCTGGGCCTGGGGGCCTGCACACCAGGCGGCGTTCGACCGCGTCAAGCGGCTGCTCACAGAGGATACGGTCCTCGTGCACTATGAGCCTGCGCGTCCGCTCTTATTGGCATGTGACAGCTCTGCATATGGCATCGGGGCAGTGCTCTCCCACAGGATGGACGATGGTTCCGAGCGGCCTGTTTGTTTTGCATCCCGGACCCTGTCCGCAGCAGAGCGGGAATATGCCCAGATCGAGCGCGAGGCTCTCAGCCTCGTCTGGGGTGTGCGGAGGTTTCATCAATACCTGCTGGGGCGGCATTTCGCTTTGCAGACGGATCACAAACCACTTCAATTCATCCTGAGACCCGAACGTGGGTACCGGTGGTAGCGGCCACGCGGATACAGCAGTGGTGTCTGTTTCTTGCTGTGTACAATTACGATATTCAGTTCCGGAGTACCGAAAAGCATGCAAACTGCGACGGGCTCTCGCACTTGCCTTGCGCGGAGGGTCCAGCTGCGTCTGAGTCGGCCAACCGGGTTGATGTGTTCGCGCTGGGCCAGGTCCAAAGCGGGCCGATCATGGCCAAACAGGTCGCGGTGGAATCGACTCGTGATCCGGTGCTCGCCCGTGTCGTCCAGGTGATTTCTATGCGGAATTGGAGCGATCTACCTTCAACGCCGGCATTTCAGCCTTTCGCGTCGCACGCATCGGAGCTGTCGTTGGTCCAACGGTGCGTTATGTGGGGAATGAAGGCGGTGATTCCACCGAAGTGCAGGCAGCGGTGTTTGGAAGAACTGCATGTCAGTCACCTTGGCGTCGTGAAGACCAAGAGTCTTGCTCGTAGCCTGTTGTGGTGGCCGGGGTTGGACAAGGACATTGAGCAGTTGGTTAAGCGTTGCACCACGTGTCAAACAGATGCTGATAACCCGCGTCGAGCTTCAGGACTATGGCCTACCCCAGAAGGGCATGGCAGAGGGTCCATGTGGATTTTGCGGAGCCGGTTCATGGAAAATGTTTTTGATCGTGATCGATGCATTCTCTAAATGGCCGGAGGTTGTAGTAATGCAGCATACATTTGCGAACATGACAGTAGAAAAACTGCGGACGATCTTTGCTAATAAAGGGTTACCCGAGGTCCTGGTCTCTGATAACGGTCCGCAGTTCATCGCAGGTGTATTTGATGAGTTTATGCGTCAAAATGGTATTCGACATCTAAGGTCCGCACCGTATCATCCTGCAACGAATGGGCAGGCGGAGTCGTCTGTTAAAATGTTGAAACAGGCTTTGTGCAGGGGGGGTGTTGCACCTGTGCAGACGGTGGTCGATGTCTTTTTGCTCCAATACAGGAACGCTATTCATTCTGTCACCGGCGATTCTCCTGCCAGTCGTCTCTATGGACGGGCATTGCGGTCCAGGCTGGATTTGCTGCGACCTGGAGTGTCGGTGAATGGGGCGGTGTCGCGCCCGACGCTGCTGTGCGGTTTTGATGTGGGACAGCGGGTAATGGTGCGCGATTATTTCCACGGGTCCAAATGGGTGCCGCCTGTGGTCTCTGTGGTACTGGGGCCGGCGAATTGCATGGTGCAGACTGATGGTGGGGAGGTGTGGAAGCGCCAAGTGGACTAAATGCATGATCGCTGTTCAGCGTCACCCCCCCCCATGCCGAGCGATGTGGGACCCCCACCTGTAATGTTGCCGTGGCCAGACGTTGTATTGCCAGGGCCGGACGTGCCGACGCCTGCGCGTTGTTCACCTGATTCAGTCCTGCCCGAGGACGACGAGCAAGCTTGTCGGCCGGGGGCGGTTGTTGTTGCGGATGGGGCGAGTCCGGCGAGGGTGTCACCTCGACCAAGCCGGGAGGCGTCTGAGCCTGGGCCATCTGGCGTCGCTGCCCATCCGAGGCGGGTCAGGAGACGACCGCGGTACTTGGAGGATTTTGATTGTTGATTGGTTTTGTTTGGTCATGTTATAATTGTCATTTCATCATTAGAATTGTCATTTTACGAGGGGAGGAGTGTGCTGTATCACGTGATTGGGTTTTCGTATATCATCACTCGCCCGCTAGGGGTGGCAGTGATGTACATTCGGACGCGGAATAAAGCGAAGTTACTGCTACGCTCTCGCCCTCCATGTTCCGCTGCACCTCGGACACCACAATGTTCACTTCAAGAGACCGGCAGAATTAACAATCACATCTGGGACCTGGTAGATTATTTATATTTGCGCAATTTACAAGGTGTTTCAAGGACAGGACAAGTTTTCCAGAACTTTCCAGGACTGGAAAATGCTTTCATTTTTTAACAGGAAATTAAAGGATTTTCAAGGATTGTGTGAACCCTTGGAGGAGCCATTGGGGTGGGGGAGGTTGCATTGTGTATGCTCCTGGAAAATATACATATATATATACATATATACATATATATATATATATATATACATACATATATATATATATATATATATATATATATATACATATACATACATATATATTTCGTTGTTTTAACTCACACCAGAGAACCACAAAACGTGGTTAAAACACACATTGCACTCAAAATTGGATTATACCAAAATCTCAGGTTCGAATCCCGTGCGGTATATTGATTTACCCAGTGTCTATAGATTTGGTTTTTCCCATTCTGCTTGGGAAGTGTGGGCATCATGTTTGTGCCAATCATGCTACCCAGAGATCGAGTAACAAATGTCAACCACAAAGTGTGGATCGGTGCCACATCTGTACCGGGAAGAGCAAAATATTACCTCCTCCTCGAACGTCATTAGTGAGCCAGATGCGGTATTTATGAACAATCAATCAGATCACAGCCATTTCCCCAGCACGAGCTCATTTTCCAGAAGTGTAGAATCAAAATTCGTAATGCTGCCATATTCAGCCCTATTTGAACCCACAAATACTGCGAGGTCAGTGCAGCACCTACTGTGAGCTTTTCCATGATCTTTAGACACTGCAGATAAAAGGGTCCGGACATTTTTTTTTTTAGAACCATCCGGTCACCTTTAAATTATTCGGTAAATAATTGCATTGAATGAGTTTGTGAGAAATCAACGCGACTTGTTGCAACTTTTAGATCGCATAAACAACTTGATGTCAAATTGGAGGTGCGAAACAATTTGACAAGTTTCCAAATGTAAAATGCACGCCATTATGGTGGAATAAAAAGCAAACGCTTCCATTGGCCTTTGGTTCCGATCGATTAAAACACCAAAGACCCAAAGTCTATTAGCTTTTTTGAAGCTCACTGTGTATGCAGAGCAGAGCATCAGCAAGGCCTACAAGCGTGAGGAGATCTTCATGCGTGCGCTCTCCCGGTGAAAGATTGTACAGACGATGACCGGTAGAGTGCATGAGACGCGACAGGAAAGCCTGTGATGGACACAGCATTTCCAAGCATGCATTACAGGAACTCTTCGACAATGTCCTGTGGGAATGGAACAGTGCGTATAGTACAGGAAATCAGGGTAGCGCGAGAAAAATGACAAATCAAAAACGCAATGCTTTATATAATGTCAATGAAGCATGTTTGAGGAGCAGTACCTGCAGTCGGTCCAAAAGGCAACATCACCACAGATCATTGCCAAAACCCGAAAAATGACCGTGAGACCATCGCAAAGATTTCCCACCTCCAGACGTCCTGGCACGTCACACTGCTCTATGCCAGACATTAGACGCTCAAGACGTTTCAGAATAGAGGACAGCAAAGGGAGGCTTCCATCAGCCATCGCTGTTCCCTTCCTTAAATAAATAAACAAACAATAAAAATAACACAAGTGATTATTTTAGACAGTACTGCCATGTATGTACTTAATCGATTAACATTGAAGGAGCAATGTTCAATATATGAACGAAGGGGAAGAACAAATTTAGAAAAGGGGATTGAAGAGTGTTAATAAAACACAACACACATCTTTTTTTAATTGAATGAGATGTCTAAAAGGGTAGAGTCTTGTTTTGCTCACCTATCGATGGTGGAACAAGCTGGATCATCAATTTTTGCGATTGGAGCTGGTTTTCCAGCCAGAGAGTCTTGTCTCTTGGCCCATTGCAAAAGCTCTTCGCGCAAAGCCAGTCCGAGGCAGCTCACAAAATCCTGAGAACAACCACCGAGGTGAAGAAAGCACAAGACAAGACATAGATACCATTATGTCTCGTCTCCACGAGCAAGTGGTGTTCTTATCAATACCAGAAGCAGCGAAGAGTTAGAACCATGCTTTGCACACCCATTAGCATGACTAAAGCATGAGAGTGTTCGGGTTTTGGAAATGTACCCCGGGGGAGAGCATTCATGTGCACGTATGATTCCCCAGGGTGAGTTATTTATTAGTTTGTGCATCGATAGATCCTTACCCCATGTCCAAGAGTTTGAGGGAGGAAATGCATTGTGAAGATAGTCTGTGTATCCTGGCATGATCTTCCTCATCTCCAATCACTTTCAACCTTTCAATCCACCAACAAATCCGCTTCACCAAAACTCACGTCAACCATCCCTCCTTCATCCCGTTGGTCTTTCTTTCAACCCCGCAATTAGTTTATTCTCGTCCTTCGGTCCGTCTGTATCCATAACACTCACCACTCGATCCACTCACTCTTTTATTACAGTGCGTGCGCTGTCTACAATTGGACCGAGTTTGAAATGTCCCCGGTGTCTACCACGTCTCCGGTGTCCCCCCCCCCCCACGTGCCTCAAGACAGCCAATGACGCCGTCCGGTAGATACAGTGCGTAACCTAGATGGAAATAGTGAGAATTGACGGAAATACCTGAGTATTTCAATGGAAATTTGTGAAACTAATGTGTTATATATGTGAGAAACATTTAATTTATTGCTTGATGGGGAAAAAAAAAACAAGAAACGCGCCCCTCTCATGTACGAACGAACGAAAGACGTCATTTCCGCCCACCATCGCATTTCGCGCCGATCGCTGAATGCTGAAAGCTAAGTTCTTCTTATGCTACCATTCTTTTGCGGCCTCCTGCCACGCTGTATCGAACGACTTCATTCCTTCTGTTATATATAAAGGTGCTTATCACAATAATAACAAGATTTTTACATTTCAAATATTAAGTACGCTTTTTAATTGTTTTTCAACTGAAAAAGCATAAATTGCATATTTTAACATTAGTGTACTCATTTGCTTCACCACACGCACTGAATTGAAGGATTTCACTTGTTATTCACAATTAGACGTCTGTTCATCCGTCCCTCACTGTAGACAATTAATCCTCCGAACTGGTCGAATTACCTTCCCACATTCTTCCTTCCCTGCACTCCTACATTCATAACGTGGGACAGTGCTTCTCAAACACACACGGTACAACAGAACATTTGCGCACGAGGGAGAGAGCCGGGGTGCTCCCTCGTGGCACACACGCACGAGGGGCGGGGAGGGGGCTTGCATTGCCGTCTGAACAACATGACGCAGAAATTTTCCACATCTCCTTCACTGTATCCACCCCCGTCGGACGCACACCAATGAGGAAGAGGCTCGCGAGACATTTGCTACATCGAAGCCACACCTGGTGGGGCATGTATGAAAGCTCAAGACTCGGCTCGGTTCATGGCTGTTTTCGATGTCCCGGGGGCTGTTGATGCACCATCGGCACGAGTACATCTCAGACTGCCTGCACGGGATATTGTCTGCAGCGGTGCAGGTCGCGCTGAACCGAGCTGCACTGGGATATGAGGTGCAGGAGCAAGCATGCGGCCAAGGGCGTTGTGGAGTTCAATGGGGTGTCGCACAGCTCCATACACTCACACCACACTCTTTTGCCACAACACCGACACTCCACCACCTAACCCCTCATTCCCCTACCCCCCCCACCCTCACAATATTTGGCCCGACGCAACCCCACTTGGTTGTGTGAGGTAAGGGAGGAGTTGTCCCCATACTCTGCTCTACTTCTTTCTCCTCACCTCATTCTTCCCAGAATGAATTATAGTGCCATGGATGTTGTCTAAGTAAGTCTATCAGGTAAATACGTATCAGCGGTGTCTTTTCTTTGTGCCTGCCTTTTGTCTTTCGCCTTTGATTGCCTGCCTGAACAAATAAAGATGGCTGTTGCGTGCTTGTAAATATGTGTTTGATGATTGTGTGCGTGTGCGTGTGAATGAATAGTTGTTACATTTCCAGACATGCTCGTTTGTCCATTCTTTCATATATTCGACATAGCATGTTCATAATCAATAGACAGAAAATTTTTGCCCCACTGATTGGCTCTGCAGGTGAGCCAGCGCTGCACTCTGTTCCGCTCAGCAGGGAAACAGGTGTGCGCTGAGGGTGCGGTCTCTAACTGAAATAATTTAATCAATAAAATAAGGTAACAGTAAATTGAGCGTGAGGACCCCGTTCCAATTTAATTAGTTCAGCCAGCATTCGCGGTTGCTTGGCAACGCGACGGGCCACGGAGTTATCTGTGGCCGGCGGCCTCAGGGTCGGCAGTGGCGGCGGGTCTGAGTGTACAACTCGTGAGCCCTGTGCGTCTGCGGATACAGCAACAAGGCACACATCATACAATCTTCACATACGATACATTTGTGAATCCCACTTTGCCAGAAATATCCGATTATGAAACGACCATACATGGGCAAGTCTAAAAATAGCCAGAGAACAATCATCCCACATTTTCGATTAGCCATTCTGCTTTACATCAGCGTAAAATTACTTACTGGAAGGGAGGGGGGAGGGTGAACCTCAACACAATTTTCCCTTTTCAATATGTGGAGACTTTGTTGGATGCTGAAACGACGTTTTCAACCGAGGAGGGGGAGTTGTTGGAAGTTGAGGGAGGGGTTTGTGGAGGCTGAGGAAGAAGGGGTTTGGGGAGGCTGGGGAAGAAGGGGTTTGCGGAGATGTGGAGCGCAGGGGTTGGGAGATGTGGAGCGCAGGGGTTGGGAGATGTGGAGATTTGGTTGCTGACTAAACTATGGAACCATGATTTCAATATACAGCTAACAGCCCGTTTCTGTGATCAGTCCACCATCCACCATTTTGATGGGTAAATACATGAGGCTCTTTTTTCAGACATTGATTCTCTGTGACACTTCTGTGGAAGAAAAATAATTATATTCATGTATTCTCAATTATAATTGTTGCTGGTAATTTATACATTAAATTTTTGTACTATAGTCGAATTGGCTGTCAGTAATGTTTCCCTTGTCCCAAGAGTCTTTTGACCTACATATTGATAAAAGGAATGTCTGACTTTGAAACAGGGTGACCTGGTTGATAACACTGCAAACTTTTGCCATGATTGTGTCATTCTCTCCCTTCCACCAAAAGTCGGCACGTATTGCAGTTTTGAGTTATTTTGCCCAATGCTTAGCAGCTAATCCTGTAGTTGAGTTGCCAAATTGTATACAAGAAGAATTGCTTCGGGCTTCTGTTTCAGTGAAATCCATTTGAACGTTTCACCGAATCATTCAATGTTCTTCCTCCGAATATACGAAATTAAAGATTCTCCTTTGATATGCCAATCCAACTTGTGGGAAACGAGTTATTTTCCACCACAATTACAACATGGTTCTCCCTTTTCAACATGTGGAGAATTAAATTGCCATCATGCTCGTTACCTGAGAACAGTCTACCTTTTGTGAAATACTAACCCTGACTCAGTCTCTCTTTTCCAACTCATCACACCAAACGGCACGTAGCCGGGTCAAACTTCTCCCAAAGCTTCGCATGGAACAATTGTCAAAGTGATTGCTTCCTTGATTGTCTTCAGAGTCGTTAAAGCACCAATGTGTATGGCAGATTGGCCAAGCCATTTGATGTTGTCTGAAATCTCCAGTCTTCCTCACAGTTTGGTCCATGTCTAATGGGCTTCTGACATCAACAGTTCCTGGAATTACTTCCTCAATAGACTTCTCTCGTCGTCCTAATCAATACCCCAAATCACAAGAAAAACAGCTTCCATTCTTCAGTGGGAATGCACAGCCAAATGGTGGTAAAATAAAGTTCCTCGCATAGGCCCATTATCAAGTTCACTTGTGGGCAAACCTCTCAACTTCAACACTATCTTCCAAGGTCTAAAGGTTGACGGTAGCCTTTCTATAATAACTTCACGCTTCTCCTTCACTTCACTCCCCCCCACCCACCCCTCCCCTCCAATAACAGATTGTTCTCTGCATGTGAACTTCTCAGCACAGGAGTCAAGAAGTTTCAAGTTGATCTTGATACCTCCTCAACAATTGGTGTCAATGGCATTGGCAGTGCAATCCATCAATAACTGACGATTCTCCTCAGCAACCCCATCCTCTCCACTTCCCTCCTCACTCTTCTCCATGTCTTTCTCAGAATGTCTCCAGTTTCACCTTGGAAAGTTACAAATGACATCCCATTTCACAAAAAGGATTCCAAGTCTTATCAAGTCGACTACAGAGCAGCAGCCATCTCCACATGACAAGCAAAGTGATGGAATCCATCATTGCTGCAGACCTCATCATCATCTCTTCTACTCTGTAATCACTTTGGATATCACCATGGCTATTTTACCATGTACCATGTACACATTGTGTTTTATATATACATGTTTACATAAACCAAGACTCGTAATGGAGCTGTGCAAGCGCGCGCACACGCACACACCTGTTAGACAAGAGATAACACAGCCGCTGAGCTTGGAGGAAGTACCGTCACTTCACAGGGAACCCTGGATACCAGTGACGTCACAACAATTTCTCACCGCACTCAGCGGGGAATTTTCTAAGGAGGAATTTCCACCTTCCCATGGATGCTAACCGATGGGGATTGTCATGCTCTTATCCTTTTAAATGCTGAATGTAAAGCAAGGAAGTGGCACGCATCATTTTAAAGGCCTTGAAATGTGTCTGCTGAGGTTTGAACTGCTGACCTCCTAGATTTAGAGCGGATTCTCCAACCATTAAATCACCGAGTCTCGTAATACAGCGATTGCTTCTTTGAAACCAAACAATGGATTGATGCACCTCTACTGAAATGACAGGTCAAGGCAATCCATTGGACTTTCGATAATTGTACTTTCCAAGACGTCTGCCAATGGCATATATCGGGATCCCTTCTCAAATTGACTAGATCTTCTCTGCAAGAGGAATCAAGGATTTCCTCTAAATGGCGTTTTGTCTCACAATCTTCCTCTTGAGACTGGCTTCCCTCAAGTCAGCATTTTATGTCCAACCTTCTTCTTGGTCTACATCAAAAAGCTCTCCACTTCTCTGAATAATCCTCTGTTCAATTTTGAGATAACTCCACAAAATTCAGAACACCACACCACACTTGAGAGGCAAACTGCGGCAGCGTTTCTCTGCAGACATGGAAAATAAAAAGTTGTTGGTCAACTATCTGTAACAAGTCTTTCGATGCAGGAAAACCCCATGCTCTCTGTCACTCAACAAGGATTCGCTTTCAAACACATAATTATCTGGCCACCCGTGGACAGTGCCGGAAACTCCTAGGCTTCACAATCTGTTACAACTTTCTTGGGTAGACCAAATCACAAAACCAGCATCAAGGGCAGGCCAAATTCTTGGTTTTCTCCACACAGCAGAGTCCATTCTGAGATGCTTAGAATTCATTCCGGTGTCGAAAGCTTAATGCTTCAGTATCATGGAATATGCTTCCGTACTCTGGCCTGGTGCACCCAACTTGCATCCTGCTCTCCCGAAGGCGATCAAGTCCAAGGACCTCCATGTTGTTGGCATATCTCAACAGAACAGTGAGTCACAAGGTCGGTTTCTCACCCATCACAAGCAGGTTGGTGGATTTTTGGTTTTCTATCACTTCACTTGCGGCCTCGCTCCTCTCACCGGAGCCGCACGGGTTTAGGAATCCGATACTTGGTAATACTCACCAAGTCCAAGCTAAATACTCACCTCGATTCCTTCATCCCTCTAGTCTCCCAACCGCAGATCAGAATCCGTACCTACAAGTGTCGTCTCATACCCATCTCTCTCTTATAGCACCTCAGGTTCGACCTCATACTTGTACTAAACCTCTCCCACCCCTCCACTTCACTTTCTGCCACTCGTGTTCACCTTTGATTCTCTGCCAGTTTGTGAGTGTGGCACGTTCTTTTATTTTGTTTCTTCACAAGCCAAGATTTCTGAATGCAAATTTGAAAAGAATAAATCCGAGCAAACATATCAGATCATATTTTATGCCCACAACCAACTAAGCCATCCCATTAGCAATTTTTGTATTTTTTTTTTAAAAGAGATCATTTTGTGTACCAATGGCAGCTTGGCTGCCGGGTAGCTGTCATTTTGTTGGGGTGTGACTATGCCGCTGATGCTGTGCCCCGATACCTGTACACTGGTACTCATTTCGCCGACCCCCGAATTATGACAGGCTGAGTCAACCCCACCTGGTATTAATTTGGTCAACGGGGCTCAAACTCAGGAACCGAAGAGCGCAAGCCAGCCGCCCGAAACCACCAAGCCAACACCAAGCCTTTAAGAGGATGAAAGTGCATCACAAAAAACATAATCTCAAGTCTCAAAAGTTTGTTGCACAACTCACATAAAACTATTCAAATCACCAAGGTAGTATACTTTAACGAGATGAGACTGTCAGTTTTAGCCACAATGAAATCACTCCTCCAAAAAATATGGTGCATAATTATCGGGACGAGTCTCTCCATTAAAAAGACTCACCTTCGTCTGCGTTGGTGTTGTACCAATCATCTCAACAAGTGGAGAGCACAAAGCATAGAGAAGCACCTGCACTTCCACACCCTGGATATCTGCCTTTCCGCTGGAAACCACACAGGCCGCAACCTCATAAGTAAGGTCCAGCACCAGATGGAAAAAGTCCGTATGTTGCAATCCATGAAACGCATGGAAACCTTTTGTGCCGTCAACAAGATACTCAAGCAAAGAGATGCGGGCATTGTGCTTCAGATCTAGCCGCAGCTTGCTTAAAACAGCAAGCAGCAGCCGCCGGCACGGCTCGAGCAGATCACCTCGCAACTCTGAAGACTGCCACATCAGCACCACAACGTTCATCAAACCTTGGAGGAGGTAGGTCGTCGAAGCGTCATCGGGAAGGCCCCCAGCATCAAGTAAAGTCATGCAAAGTTTCATGGTGGCGACCTTCAGTGGAGATAAGCTTGTATACAGGTTACGAACAACAATAAGCCAAAGTTCGTTGAAAAATGCGTTGTTGAGGTAGAGACACTCTGCCATTAGTAGCTCGAGTGTACGAGTCACACAGAGTTGCAATTGCTCCACATGATACAATGAGGTCAGCTCAATTTTGGTAGGAGTCAGGTAGGCCGCATCCTCTATAAGTTGCGTGGAGAATGACTTAAGCGTTGCGTCACACTTGTTGCACTCTTTCTGGGGAGGGGAAACAATGGTTCACAAAAATCAAGACAAGTGAAAAAAGTTTGTAAACTAGGTAAAGCAAATAACCCGTTGTATAAACCACAAATTCAGTTTATGCAAAGAGTGAACGCCTTCAAGAGAATAGTCAATTCAACCAGGATAGGGTAATATGGAACAGGTGGAAATTAAATGAACTGGATTACTGGTGTGGTCCAAAATGGGCGAGTGTGGTAGGGAAGAGATCAATCAGGTTACATCATTCAAGAACACGAGGTAGCTGTTGCACCTCAGAACATCGATCCAGCAATCCGGCCTTAATCTCAATGAGCTCCCAAAGAAGCCGAAAGAGTTCCCTGGAGAATCGACGAAAAAGGAACGCGTTCTGGACGTTCACCAGCCCGAGCAGGTCGGCGAGCAGGCGGCAAATCCGGTCGTGCAGGGAGCTGCAATTTGGCTCGGCGAGCACGCGCAGTAAACGTGCACAAAGCCAGGAGCAGAAACCTGAAGGATGCAGGTCATGCACACGTGGCATGCATAACACGTTATTTCCAAAGTGACCGTCATCTCACTCCAAATGTTAAGTACGAAACGAGGAAGTGAAGTTTTTCTATTTGGTAGATGATCATGGGTATTGTTCACCCATGCTAAAGCTGCAAAAACACAGCGAGCAGCGAGCATTGTCGTTTGTGCTCGTAATCACAACGCTTTCCTGAGTCTTCCACCGTGGACGGCCCAAAGTCGAGTCGGTCCAATGAGCCAGACATGTACTTGTAACCGCGGTGACCAAATGCCCGATTGCAAATGCAATGTGCGCCAATTAATACGAGTATAACTAAATACATCAAACAGACGCGGTACCAGACCCGTGGACATTCATTCAAACAACACTCGTGAACGAGTTCTGTAAATACAACCCAAACGGACCAAGCATTACGAGTGCCTAACTGTCCTCCATCCTCCAATTGTGGCCCACTTTTTCAACACCAGACCGGTCATACATCCTATCAGGGATTGTATTAAACGTACGTGGTGCAACTAAGCCTGGCGTCGGCTTTGTGGGAAAGGTGGCTGGCTTGGGATCCTAGCATCCTGAGTTTGAGCCCCGTTGGCTGCTGAATTAACACCAGGTGGGGTTGACTCCAGCGTCAACATGTCGGTCCAGCATCGGTCTTTATCGACATGGACGCGACGATATTTTTGTAAACTAAAACTATAATTATCGTTCACAACCTTTTCATCGCAGAATGCTACCATCTGCCCACTTTAACCACCAATGGTGGGAAGATTGTGATGGTTGGAGATAGATATGAAGCACAAACCGCACCGCAGGAATGAATACCCACTCCAACAACTGTCAGAGGCTTTCTCAGATGACAGGACAAACATCACCGGGAAGCTGTCCAGGCTGTGCTGGA
This sequence comes from Eptatretus burgeri, assembly GCF_056783735.1. Lineage (NCBI taxonomy): Eukaryota > Metazoa > Chordata > Myxini > Myxiniformes > Myxinidae > Eptatretus > Eptatretus burgeri. The sequence continues at coordinate 98,689,671 of NC_140971.1, forward strand.
TGAATTTGAGTAGCGTTGCGCAAGAGGGTCTTGAGCGACCCTCCAGAGCCAGCTCATGGATAACTGAAAAACAAGCACAAGGGTCATGGAGGTTGGAGATCAACCACACACGCATGGCGCAGCATCAAAGACAATGTATGATGTTTCCAAAACTCACCGTTATTCACATTGCCCAAAAATCTGTTGATATACTGACACAGAATACGACGTGGAGTATGGACGACATCTCCATACTGATCGGGGCTCACCCTGCAGGCGCAGAGCAAGAGGCATAATTACAGGGGAGAGGGTGGGGAGAAAAGAGGGGGAGGGAGTGGTGAGGGGCTTCGGGAAGGGTGGTAGCCCTGAGAGAGGGGATGGAGAGTGGAGTGCTGTTGTGGGGGGGGGGCATCAGGTGAGAGGGAGCAGTGCTGGCAAGGGGTGGGAGTGGAGTGTTGATGGAGAGGTGGGAGGAAGTGCTGATGGGGTGAGGGGGAGGTTCAGGTGAGAGTGAGCACTGGCATAGGGGGGGGATGAGTCAGGTGAGAGTGAGCACTGGCATAGGGGGAGGGAGGGAAGTGCTAACGGGTGTGGGGGAGTCAAGTGAGAGTGAGCACTGGTATAGGGGGAGGGAGGGAAGTGCTAACGGGTGTGGGGGGGAGTCAAGTGAGAGTGAGCAATGCTGTTGGGGGAGGGGGTGGAAGTGGAGTGTTGATGGAGAGGTGGAAGTGCTAATGGGGTTGGAGATGAAGTGTGCAAGGGGGGGGGGTAGAGTGCTGTTGTGGGGAGGGGAGTTAAGTGCTGAAGTGCTAATGGGGAGGGGGTCAGATGAAAGTGAGCAATGCTGTTGGGGGGTGGGAGTGGAGTGTTAACGGAGAGATGAGAGGGGCTGCTGACAGGGGGGTCAGTGAGAGTGAGCAATGCTGTTGGGGGAGGGGGTGTTGATGGAGAGGTGGAAGTGCTAATGGGGTTAGAGATGAAGTGTGCAAGGGGGAGGGGTAGAGTGCTGTTGTGGGGAGGGGGTTAAGTGCTGAAGTGGTAATGGGGAGGGGGTCAGATGAAAGTGAGCAATGCTGTTGGAGTGGGGGGTGGGAGTGGAGTGTTGATGGAGAGGTGGAAGTGCTGATGGGGTGGGGGGTTCAGGTGAGAGTGAACACTGGCATGGGGGAGAGAAGTGCTAATGGGGGGAGTCAGATGAGTGAGCACTGGCGTGGGGGAGGGAGGGAAGTAGTAACGGGGGGATGGAAGTAGTAACGGGGGAGGAAGTAGTAACGGGGGGGAGGGAAGGAAGTAGTAACGGGGGAGGGAAGTAGTAACGGGGGGAGGGAGGGAAGTAGTAACGGGGGAGGGAGGAAGTAGTAACGGGGGGGAGGAAGGAAGTAGTAACGGTGGGGAGGGAGGGAAGTAGTAACGGGAGGGGAGGAGGGAGGAAGTAGTAACGGGGGGAGGAAGTAGTAACGGGGGGGGGAGGAAGGGAAGTAGTAACGGTGGGGGAGGGAGGGAAGTAGTAACCGGGGGGAGGGAGGGAAGTAGTAATGGTGGGGAGGGAGGGAAGTAGTAACGGGGGGAGGGAGGGAAAGTAGTAACGGGGGGGAGGGAGGGAAAGTAGTAACGGGGGGGGGGGAGGGAGCGAAGTAGTAACGGGGGGAGGGAGGGAAGTAGTAACGGGGGGAGGGAGGGAAAGTAGTAACGGGGGGAGGGAGGGAGGGAAAGTAGTAACGGGGAGGGAGGGAAGTAGTAACGGGGGGGAGGGAAGTAGTAACGGGGGGGAGGGAAGTAGTAACGGGGAGGGAGGGAAGTAGTAACGGGAGGGAGGGAAGTAGTAACGGGGGGAGGGAAGTAGTAACGGGGAGGGAGGGAAGTAGTAACGGGGGGGAGGAGGGAGGGAAGTAGTAACGGGGGAGGAGGGAGGGAAGTAGTAACGGGGGGAGGGAAGTAGTAACGGGGGGGAGGAAGGGAAGTAGTAACGGTGGGGGAGGGAGGGAAGTAGTAACCGGGGGAGGGAGGAAGTAGTAACGGTGGGGAGGGAGGGAAGTAGTAACGGGGGGAGGGAGGGAAAGTAGTAACGGGGGGGGGGGGAGGAAAGTAGTAACGGGGGGGAGGGAAAGTAGTAACGGGGGGGAGGGAGGGAAAGTAGTAACGGGGGGAGGGAGGGAAAGTAGTAACGGGGAGGGAGGGAAGTAGTAACGGGGGGAGGGAAGTAGTAACGGGGGAGGAGGAAGTAGTAACGGGGGAGGGAAGTAGTAACGGGGGGGAGGGAAGTAGTAACGGGGGAGGGAGGAAGTAGTAACGGGGGAGGGAGGGAAGTAGTAACGGGGGGAGGGAGGGAAGTAGTAACGGGGGGAGGGAGGGAAGTAGTAACGGGGGAGGGAGGAAGTAGTAACGGGGGAGGGAGCGAAGTAGTAACGGGGAGGGAGCGAAGTAGTAACGGGGGAGGGAGCGAAGTAGTAACGGGGGGAGGGAGCGAAGTAGTAACGGGGGGGGGGGAGGGAAGTAGTAACGGGGGGGGTGGGGTGGTGCATGTTTTGAGTCGAGGTGTAAGTAATTAATAGGTTCCTCTCCACACACCTCTTTAGTTCTCTCACCGCTGGGATTATTTTCATCAACTCACAGTCTCCCGCGTTCATCTTCGCCTTTGACGATCCGAGAAAAAGATGTTTAAAAATTAGCAGTAAACCACGAACGGTGTTTTGAATGTCAGCAACGAATAACGGTGACGATGAGAGAGAGTAAATTGTGGTGTTATCAAAGACACAAAGTTCGATGTATCCACGCGCGCTGTAAGTAAATTAAAAGGAAACATAAACATAAACATAAACTCCTTATTCACCTCCATTGCACGGTGTCGGTGACACAGCAAACCGCACAGAGAGAGACGCGACCGTTGGAAACGTAAAAAATTCTCCACAACATCCAAACTGTGGAGGAACACAACTTCCGGTCGGAGCACGTGACGCCCGAGCACAGAGTTCGCGCGCCTTGGGTCCGCGAATCTGATTGGTCGGAGAGAAATTAAATTAAGTTTTTACTCCTCGCTCCGTGTTCACGTTTTCGGGTAAATTTATTTAATCACCTACATCCTGATGATGAGGTTACGTTCACTTATCCACGGCATTACACACTTCACGGTGCGGCTCATGTCGACTACACCGTCATGGCCATGTCACAGCTGGTTTGTCGGTTTCACGGAGGTGACAAGTGGTTGGGGAGGATGATTGACGGACCATGTGCGGTTCATGAATGAGGGCGTTGGATATGTTTGAATTCTCATCGTCCGTATATACTTCACAAACACTTTATTGATATCGGGTTTTTAAAAAATAGTTCTACGCGATTAATTTAATCCATCAATCTACTCATAGTCTTTATATTCCGATGATGTTCTTACAACGAACGACCTTGGTCAAAGTGAACATTTTGCATCCTTTGGAGTGAAACTACAACGGATCGGCGGGTAATCGGACTCGGCGGTTTAACGGTTGGAGCTTCCTCTCTGAGTCGGTGGTTCAAATCCCGTCCGAGTTTTACCGAAGACTTTAGAAATGACTTAAAATTAAATGTGATGTTTCCTTGATTCATACTCGGCATTTAAAACAAGCTCCAATGAGCTAAGATCCTCGTCCTCTTAATGATGACGTCATTAAAACGAATATGACGTCATCGTGATGTATCAGGTTTGCGATAAATTATCTGTGCTAATGCCCGGCTTGATTCCCGCAAACAAAATTCAAACGGCTTGCCCAGTTTCGGAGATAATGGTATTGGCGATTTCCATTAGCGGCGACATTATGACGTCAACTTTTTTTTTCTCGGAAGAATTTCCAAAATCGGAGATGGTTACTGTCTGCACGTGGGCTTTCTGCATACACATGGCAAGTTTCACGAAGATCCGAGGAAAACTCTGGGTTGTGAAACAAAAAATGTCAAAAAATAGGAATGACGTCGTAAAAATTGATATGACGTCATAGTGATGTATCATATGTGCGGTAATTCATCTCTGCTAATGCCCTGTTCGATTCCCGCAAACAGAATTCAAAAAGCTTGCCTAGTTTCGGAGATAATTTTTTCGGCGATTTCCATTAGCGGAGATATTTTGACGTCATAACTTTTTTTTTCTCGGAGGAATTTCCAAAATCGGAGATGGTTCCTGTCTGCGCGGGATATTTTTACATATATATGCCAAGTTTCAGGAAGTTTCGATGAAAACTGTAGGCTGTGAAACAAAAAAGTCCACAAGAACAACAACGTGAGTAACACTTGGAGATCCTCCACGAGGATCTAAAAAGGTAGAGCAAGCCAACAACGCTGCGTAGACAATGGCAAACCACCCACTACAACCTTGCCAAGCTCCCCCCCCCCAACCCCAGGTTTCTGCAGGGCACACCCGGTCCATCATCAACCCTCTTCTGGTAAAACTACCTAAACCCAGGATCACTGCTCACCTCCACTCATCCGCTCCTCTTTTTCCACCACCAATGGAACCACCTTCCACATCCTCTTCAACCTCATTCTTCCCTCCAGGTCTTCAAGACAGTTGTTCACCACCATCTCGGGTCATCCCCAATCCAAAACCATGATCTTTTCTACCCTCGTTAACCCCACCCGAAGCCTTCCTCCTTCCAAATTTCCAGTTGTCCCTCCTGAGTTTCCTTCTGTATCCATCTTGTCCACCCCATGAATCCTCTCCTGCCCCCCCCCCATTAATCCCCACGCCCATTGTTTGTCTTACCTCCCCCCTGTCTTAACCTTCGGCTCTACTGAAATGATCTGCAAAGTGTGGAACATCAAATCAAATGGCTGTGCAGTTTTCCCGGGTGTGTTCCGTTGGCATTGATTCAAAGCGCTCAAGCAAGCGCTCCAACGGAACGGAGTGCTCGGCACTGCTGAACAACATGGCGGTCTCCAATGTGAACAGCACCGCTAAACAACAACGCTATCGTGGCACTCGAACACGCGTCGTCCCAGGCAAGCTGTCATCGTGTACATTGCACCATGTAGCATTTACCGAGCACTAAACTTGGCACCACCGATCGAATTCCGACATTTTGAAAATCTCTCGTGCTCCATTGTGGAAGGTCGGGGTGGGGCGGTGACCATGCTGCCAGGCCATTGGCCCATCAGAAACGAGGATTATGACGCGTCCATTCGATTGTGAACAATGGACAATCAAACGATCATTCATTCTGAGTTGTTTTTCATCGATTTTTCTCATCAATGCAGAGCGTTTACTGCATGCGGAGGAATCAAGATGAGCTGCATTACAATTTTTCAGTGATATGTCCTGGGAGAAATCGGTGTTACGTGCTAACAGCTGGTTAGCACGAGAAGGTGTAGCCACAAAGTGGACGTTAAGTTAAACACGATGAACCTTGGTCTGTCTGGGCAAGACGTGAAACAGGAAGGTGTTTGTCTTACACAGTAAGTGTTGTGCACACTTCACGGACAGCACGGAGATTTCTCGATCCGCTTCCAGGCTTGAAAAGAAGAACGATGCCCAGCAGGCTGCTCAAAGTTCAAGCAGTGGGGATTCCTCGTCCGCCCCCGGCAAAGAGGCGACTTCTCCGTTCGACCCAGAGCGGTGCTTTATCAGAAACACGACCAGTCTTACCTGCTGTTTGTATAATCTGCCAAAGCCATGATTATTTCATCAGGAGAGAGGTAAGAGGGTTCGTGAAAAGCTCGTGAAGCTGAAACATCAGACGGGGTGGGGAGCTTCAGGAAGCAGCTGAATTTAAGAATGATCAAAGCATGATGCTTCATATCCAAGATGGTGATCGGGTTGCCGCTGAGGTCCAGTATCACAAGGACTGTTATTCTCAGACTACTCGGCCTGGTTATAGGTCCTTCAAAATTGAGGAGAAGAATGAGCTGGCCTTTTCCTACACTAAGACATTCCAATTTTCTGTGAGCCTCAAACATATTGAGCCTCAAGTCATCAGACGATGAGGATGAACAAACCAGTTCATGCGAGAGAGAGAGAAAAAAATACTTCAGGGTATAGGGCTGATCGACTCAAACAGCGACTTACTTCTCGTTATCCTCTGCTATCCTTCCATCGACCGCGGCGGCGATTATAAGAATGAGATTGTGTTCGTTGAGACAATCAACCCAGGCCATATCCTTGGAAAAAAAAACTCCCTTCCTCCAATTCGGGGCCTGAGAGTGAGACCTCGGCTAGCGACTGTGATGCCTTATTCCTGAGTACGCCATCCAACAAGAAGCCAGAGTCGTGTCATCAGGTCATGTACACCGCTGCAATGATGCTACGGGAGGAGATGGTCGTTTGTAAAGTATTTAAGGTTCTGGCCGCAAACAGCAGCTGCACTCAGAATTGCAGCTGCTGAAGCTCTGGTTCCATTGTCACGATACAACTTCATGACATGGTCCATTGTTGCAGCTGATGAGCCTCTCATCAACTCTTTTGTCTCAGTGTCATGGGACATCCATCTGAAGCTCTTATCAATTCTCCAAGACGTACTTTATCTCCTAAGTCTCTGATTCACTTCCTCTTTTCTCAGTGGGGCAAGTTATCAAGCGCAGATCTTCCTGGAGTCGAGTTCTTCATCGGTCATGGTGAGAAGTGCCACCACATCAAAGAATGTCAAGGTACAGTGTTTGTTGTATATCAAGGTGCAGTGGTTGTTGTTTCGGTGGGTTCTTTGTACAACTACCATGAAGGGGCAGATTCGAAGTTGGCTCTCCATTGTCAACACGCATCATACTCTTGGGAGACTATCCTGGTGTCAAGCCTGCACTCAGACGTGGCCATCATCCTGCTTGTTCATATGCAGAATATCACGTCGGACGTTATCATTGAGGACACCAGCCAAATTTTGAGGTTGTTGAACTTGAAGGAAATGTCGCAGGTCGTCGGTCCTTCAGTCTGTCGTGCGTTACCCTCACTGCACGCATTCACCAGATGCGACACTGCAAGCTGTTTCAGTGGCAAGGGAAGGAACAGAGGCTTCAATCTCATGCAGTCAAATCCTCAATATGTGGATTGTTTCATTGAATAAGGGTGTGACTTCTCCATACAGCATGTGTTGAATCAGTCGCTCATTGAGTCTGTATTGAGCTTTCTTCAAGCGGCAACATGCTGCATGTGATTTTGGAAGTTTTGTATCGTCCAAACCATTCGTAATCACATCTGCTTCTTCGACCTGATCAATGACCTGATTAATGGCAAATGCTTCCTGACGGCTTGGGATACTGTACCATTCAAGATCCGGCTATAGGCTTGGCCGACGCCACGACACAATGGTTTTGTTCCGAGATCAATAGATTGCAAACATTCACCATGAAGAGTTCTGTTCACTTTCAGTCTCTCTGTCTTTTCGATGCATGTTGTTACACCTTTAAGGGCAATTCACCGGCCTGTGTTCACCGTCATGACATGATGAAACCATTATTTCTGTCCTCGTGCCCACTCACTCCAGCGATTGCAAAGTCACATGTGTAATCAAAATATCTGATTCCTTTCTCGATTCCTACGAACGAGTATCGTACACCTTTTGAATTGCAATGTAGATGCCGACGTGCCACTTTTCCGCAATGGCAACATTCATTTTCTACTTCAGCGGGCCGAAATCCTGCAGAATGCCCCCATTTCAAGTAGTCCCATGACATGAGGACCCAAACTCATTTTCTATGCGAGATAGAACTGGATGCGCGACGGCGTACAATTCCCCCAAACAAACTTATTGTGTTAACAGCGGCTATGGGTAAACGTAACTTTGGGTTACTTCCGGTTGGCAAGGCCACCGCCATTTTGAAAACAACTCCTTGGCAACAATTTGATTGCCATTGCTTGCTTTTTGTTGTACTATTCATCATTTTTGTTGTGTAGTCCACCCAAATGTAGTTCAATTATCTGGAAAATGTTATCTGGACATCGTTATGAGGTGAATTTGAATGTGATTGGGTGAGAAAAGTGTCCTCATAAGCATTTACATCACATATTTAGATTGACATCGAGTGTGCTGTCTGCTGTATTTACTACTTGGTAGAAAGCCATGGTGAGCTGTGTTGGTGATAGAGTTCCTGAAATAATTACCTTCTGCTTAATAGGATATCAGTACTATCCTGTCTCTTGTACTTATAATGCTCAGGATGTGTCCCAGATTAATGAGCGCTTTGTGAATATAGGGCGACAAGAGGAAGTTATAACACCGCGCCTCTGGAGAAACATTCTCGAGGGGAAAAAAAAAAAATATATATATATATATATATGTATATATATATATATATATATATATATTTGTAGATTTTCACCCGTCCGGCGTGCGGACGACCGCCTTTAGCTAAATTGTGGTCGCGCGCGCCCACCGAATGAGCAATCTAGTCGCAGCTTTTCGGATCAACGCCGAAACCCAGCTACGGGTGTTGTTAACTACACAACCCAGCTAACTCTTCTGTCCAAGCGCTACAGGGTCGATCGCCGAATTGTCGATGTACCTAATCATTCGCACAGACAGAAATGCCGGGGATTTACACCTCAACGGAGCCTGCACGAAAACGAGCCGCTTTAAGCAGCTCGTTCCGTTTGCGATCGCCGAGCGGTTTTATATCGCCAAGCCCCGTCGGACCAGATGTACGTTTTATCGGCTATTAATCAGCCAGCTAATTATTCCGAACGCAATTATGGCAGTCAATGGCAGGAAATGATGCAACGAGCAGGTGACATTTCAACAATGGGGACATTTATTTTCACACGTATGCAATGAATGGGGGGGGGGGGATGGGACATGACACGAGCAAAAACCTACAGCCGATATCTATTTATTATGTACATGCACTTACAACAATTCTACTTAAGGACAAGGCGCCACAGACTTCCATGCAAAAACCCCAGAAAAGAAAGATAGAACTGGGCTCGTAAGCCTTTAATGTTCTTCGGAGCTGGGATGACCGAAGGAGCTCCACGAGGCCGGGCAGGTTACCTTTGTCGCCCTTGAGGCGACTTGATGGGTCTTTTGGTCGGCGACCCTCCGTATGTCTCTGTTGTCGAAGTGGCAGCTGTTGTAACGGCGGCTTGGTTGGTCCACAGCCGAGCAGTGCGCCCGACTTTCCACGGCCATCTCCCGACTCTGACTGTCGTCTCCCGACTCTGGTTTCCAGACCCGAACTCCACTTGACTCCACCAACCCTCCACTCGACTGGACTCACCAACTCGACTCCACTCACCCACTCTGCTCTCGGCGTTCCAACGCGGCCCTTTTATCGGGTCCAGGGCGTCCGCCCCTCCCTTCTCGGTGCGCAGGGGAAAAATCCTAGGAGTGATGGAGTTGTTTTTCTCTGGAGCATGCTTTTTGTAACCGTCACCTTTGTTTACCCATTCTGAGGGACCCGCCCCCACCATCAATCCTGTTTTAGTCCCAGAATATCGGGGCGGGAGTTGTTGAGTTGCTCTTTTTGTTTGTAGAGATGCCGTGGTTGTAAACTTTGTGGCGTTGTGGTGGAGGTGGCGTGGTTGTGGAGTTTGTTGGCGTTTTGGTGGAGGTGGCGTGGTTGTAGAGATGTTGTTGTTTGTGGAGATGTTGGCGGTTGTGGAGAAGGTGGTGAGGAGATTTTTGTTTAAAATAAAGATAGAAAAGAATAACACGACCTCAAGATTCACAGCCCGGCACACGAATAATCCCGTTCTACATCGGTGGGGAAATCTAACCTGGACACACACTTATCGACATAACTGATCTTCGGGAAACCTGAATGGTGATCTGTGAATTTCCACAACCATAACAATATATATATATATATATATATATATATATATATATATATATATATATATATATATATATATATATATATATATATATTAGTGAAGTACCCATGCCAAGCATGTGTGGAAGCCCAGAATTTCAACAACAACAAAAAACGTTTTGACAAATTTTATAATTCCAATTAGACAACATAAAAGTTTGTAAAAGTAAAAGCAATTGGTTGTTAAAATGACATCTATTTGCCAACGTTGGGCCAACGTTTGCAATTCCTTTGAAAAGCGATGACATCGCCAGCCGACATTGGCCTGCCGGACAAAGTCACATCGGCCTGACGTCGGGGCTGTCATCTCAAAGTCAGTGTGTTCGCTGGGTTATCACAAATTTAGCACTTTCCTGTGTTATAAGGGCTGCTGCTCACCATGAATGTGTTCTATACCCCTAACAGAAGCGGTGTGGTACACTGCCAGTGAATCAATGATAGCCGGAGACCAAACTGAATTGTGAGGGAATCGGTGAAAACTGAAAATTGGAGAAGACTCGAGAAGTGGGAGAGCGAAGTTGTTTTTTTGTTGTTGTTAATGGTCCTTCATTCCTTCACCACCTCCACGGTGCTAATAAGTAATAATTGCAACTTACAGCGAGGAAACGCTTCACTATTACATTTACCGGATGCAT
>NC_140971.1:98705046-98765046 GCF_056783735.1 Eptatretus burgeri
CAATGAAAGAAAAGACGAAGCGAAGCGGGAAAACAGTTCAACATAACTCACATTTATTTCGCGATGAACGGGAAGCACACATATACAATTATACCAAAAGCACATGTAAAAGGAGAAGAAACACAATATTACACAAAAAGCAAATATAAAAGAGAAACACAATGCAGAGCTATCCGACTACCGAGCACACGGCAACACTTATACAATTTTACTTCACAGACGGCGCCGACAACACAGATACCCAAAGCAAAAGAAAAAGAACCACCCTCCAGGATGAGGGGGGTAGACGGGCCTGGGGCCGAGACCGTGTCGGGCCTACCCGTCTGATGATGAGACGCAAAGCGGCGGTGGCGCCTCAACTCCGCGGGCCTCGCGGACAGTGTCTGGTAGGGAGTGGGAAAGGGACCCCCTTGTCGCACTATCTCAGCGCGGGGGGAAACAGGAGGGGGTTGTTGATGCTCGGGGGGGGGGGAGGAGGATATCACCCTGTCTCGGGTCCCGCGACGAGCGTCTCCACCTCGACCTCGGTCGCGCCGCCGGCCTCTCCCTCCGCCGCTCCCCGACTCCGACGCGAGCACCCCCTCGATCGCCTTCGCCGCCGCCACCTCTCCACAGCTCCGTCCTCTTCTTCCCAGCTCCACCGACAACTCCCAACCGCGAACTCGAACTTCTCCCCTCCGAACTGACTTGACTGACGAACGCAGCCGTTTATATCCCCCGTGGCCTCGCTCCCCCACCTTTTACCCTTTACCTCTGACCCTTCACCTCTAACTGGCTCCCCATTGGACCGAGGAAAAGTGGGCGTGAATGCTTTTTGATCCATGAATTTGCATATAGCGAACGCACCTGGAGGCGGGGCCAAATCGCCCCAGCTCACCGATAGGACGGAACAGAAGTGGGCGTGAGTCGTTTTTGATCCGTTTTTCTCGGAAAGTCTGTGATGTTTCTGAACACGCTGCTCGGTGCGCGCCCTGCACGAGTCCAGTATCGGTGCCCACAAGTGGCGCAAGAATGGTGGTGATGCGATGGTGGTGATTTATGACGGTAAAGGTCGTGGCTGTTGTTGTGAAGCGGCGTTGTGGTTGGTGGTTGTTGTTTGATGGCTGTTGAGACGTGGTTGGTGGTGGTAGTAATGGCGGCTGGTCCAAAATAAAGATAGTAAAAGAAAAACGGCTATCTAGAGGGGTCGCAGCCCGAGTGAATGACATTTATTCCCTCTAAACAACGGGTTTGGGCCTAACTACACATATACTTACAGAGATATCTCACCTAAGGGACCTGAATGGTGGTTTGTGAATTTCGTCAACCACAACACTACCCCCTCCCCTTTTTACAGACTCGTCCCGAGTCGTCAAATTTTCGTGTGCCATCATGTGTAGTTTTCCCCTAGTACATTTTACCTACGGATCCCTGAGTGCGACATTCATGGTATTCGTGTCCCCAAAATAAATAACCTGAGGGCTGAGTAACTACCTAAACAAACTCACTCATACGGCCGACTTAAATAAAATTGCCGGCGCTAGGACAGACATGTCGGGGGCGCACTCATATTTACAATACATCTTAACCTTAACTTACAAATTTTACACTAAACCATGGCCCAGGAAAAATGAACTCTGCAAAAAGAAAGCAGTTAGCAGGGAGCCAGGCTGCTCACATGCAGTCTCTGGCTCAAACAATGCAGGTGACAGGGAACGTGGCCGGCTGCTCACACGCAGTCCAAGGCCTTCCCTTTTGAACTGAACGCAGTGAACCACAACGGTGCATGGGCTGCACAAACGCAGTCTCCGTGCCAGCTCAAGTGGCACACGCAATGAACACAACGAATGGATGGATGAATGGTTTGAACTGAACGCAGTGAACCACAACGGTGCATGGGCTGCACAAACGCAGTCTCCGTGCCAGCTCAAGTGGCACACGCAATGAACACAACGAATGGATGGATGAATGGATGGACGCAAACACGGTGCACGGGCCGCCACTGCAGGCCCGTGTTGTAGCTGCCAACAGGGCAGTTCTCGCAGCTTGCAAACTGTTGCCTTGCAGATCCTGGCGCACATGGAAATGAACAGGGGGGGGGGGGCAAAGCAAAATTGAACGGGGCTGGTGAACGTGGGCAGTGGGCATGGCATGGCAAAGGTGAGCAGGCAAACACAGCCCGCAGAAGAAGGCCGCTGCAGGCAAACACAGCCGGCAGATGAACTGGCCGGCACAGGCCTTGCAGAAAACAGCTGCAGACGATCCGGCCGGCACAGGCCTTGCAGCACAGCAGCTACAGATGAAGCTGGCCAGCCTTTGCCGTTCAGTGGAGGTTGGTGGAGGGAGTGCGGTGGTGCTGGCCACTCGGAAGGCGCGCTCGGACCTACCCTACGGTCTCCCTCCCAACCTATCGCCTTTGCCTGTCACTGTCCATACCCACTCCCTTAATTTGTCCAAACCCCAATTTAGCCCCAACTTATTTTTTTATTTTTACTTCCCCACTATAAATCGTCCCCTAACCCCCTTTTCTGTCCTTGTTCGGCTAACCTATCCTGTCACCTAGCCTACTCCCAACCCCTACGTTCCCTTCCCAGAGGGGAATAAGGGAGAGCTAGCGTCCTGTGTCGAGGCCCAACTCAAGCCTCAGAATGGCCTCCCCAGAGTTCAGCGATCTATAACCAAAGTGGGTCCAGCGGCCCACAACGAGAGCGAGGGGATGGATGGTGCGGAGGGGTACACTTCCTAATCTACCCTATCCATTTAACTGTTAAACTACCCCGGGGCTTTCAACAAGCGCCTCTCGCTTAAACTATTGGTTCTAACAACCCAGATTCCCGTCGCCTGTGTTGGTGTCCTCACGATTTCGGGCCTCGCCCCCCCCCAATTTTCTCTCCGTGCCCTCACACGGTCTCATGGCTGGGACACGTGGCTCCCTTTGGCAGGCACTACCCTCTGCCGATTCTCAGACGATGGCACCCCCGGGCACTACACTGCCTCCGAGCCTACCAGCTCCCTAACACCGGGGAGTGCCCCCCATGGCACCTCCCCTGAAACGCACACGTGGCAGGCTGGCTTCCCAGGCCCCTTTCCGAGGGTCACCCGTGCCCACAACACTGCCCACGCGGCTAATGGCGCCCCGGGCCCTCGCACCAAGCAGGCGCACCCGTGCCCACTACGCTATCCCGGCCCCCCATGGGCCCTTGGCCTACCGCGGCCGACTAGCCTGGTGCCCGGGGTACCCACTCAGCGATACTCACCTTTCGCAGCCACGCTCCCAACCCGTCAACAGGGCTCCTGCACCCCTCCAAAAGGGTTTCGAGCCTACACTCCCACCAACAACAAAACAACCTCCATTTTTCAATTTGACTAACCCAGCTAACTCACTTTACTCTGACCCCGGGGTCCCTTGGGCGGGAGTCACTCCTCCCCCCAATCACTCATCGCACCATGCATTCCCCATTCGCTCCATACACACAGACCCGCTGGCCTCACTCACTCATCATGTACTCACTTCACAACTCTTCAACACACACACCGCTGAACTCTGCCATCCTCCCAACTACCTCCCCTAACTAACTCGTGCTCCCACGTCGTCCCTTAAACTACAGCACGTTCCTTTTAACACCACGTAGCTAAACTACGTCCCCGCTACACATTCACTGTCTGTTACTGTCTTCTAAATCAAAAAATCATTTTATTTCCCAACCTAAATCTGGCTACAATCCCTCTAACTAATCCATTCCACGGGCCCCATGAGGACTTACCCCTGCCCCATGGAGTCGGTCTAACTAAGCTAACCCTTCCCCCTAACTAGTTTCCATCCTGTGCCCTAGAAGGGGGTCTTCCACCCCTTGCCCAGGAATCCTGTGCACCCGAAAGTGAGGGTTGCTTTTATTTTTTTTTATTTTTTTATTTTTTTTTTTACATGCGCATCACCAGCGCGGCAACTCACAGCTCGCGCACTTTGCACCTGCCCGTGACGTCATGCAGCTGCACGTGTACCTCGTCCCTCCTTGGACGGTACCATCCGGCAGGGATACCCCTCCTGCCGGATTCCAACCCCACGTGCAGCCATGACGTCACCGTGCGCATAAAAAAAACAAGCCCCACGTCTCGAGGGGTTCCCCACGCGAACACATGTGCTTTGCCCGTTGGAGCCAAACACACACGATCGCGTGGAGAACCCGTCCGGTCTAAATCCGTAATCCTGCCTATCTTTGTCCGTCCGCGGGATCGGCAAATCCACCGCGTGCGTTTCCGGACCGGGACTTCACTCTCGCAAGCGAGCACGTGGGGGCCTCGTGCGTTGCACAGCACGGACCTCGTGCTCACTGCTGGATGAACCCGGCACGGTCCCCGAAACAGCTACAGCCGCTACTCGGCTTTCTTTCCTCACATGTCGCCGTCGTCGCCATTCGATCCACGCACACCTGCGTGTTACGACGCTCACACTCCATTCCATTAAACTCACACCGGGAGACGCGGCTGCATGTTCACACATGCCCACCGACATCTCCCTTACATACCGCTCTCTCACACACACGGTCTCCCTTGCACTCGGCCGTTCACTCATTCGTGCCATTTCCGTCACACAAACCACACCACTCACACACGCGGGGGCACTCACCCGGGGTGCCTCATCCACACACCGTGCGCTGGGAAGCACGTACTCCGGCACAATCGCCACCACACCACTCACACATGGGGTCGCTTCCACACACGGGGACGCACTCACACCTTGCACCACACACACAGGGACAACCACACTGGGGATTCGTGTCCCCACAAGGGTCTCCGGGGCCTCTATACCCCCCAAGCTCGGCGTGCACCTGTCCACAGCACCCGTCCCCTCAACCACGCAAAGCACGACCGAACTCACCTGGTCGTGACTCGCCTCAAGGGGGCATACTCCCTCCCCTCGTTCCTGGAGGAGGCTATCCCGCTGCTCGCACCGGGTCCCTGCACGGTCCGCGAGCTCACCCCCATTATCCTCCACTACCTCCGTGTGTGTGTGTGCGTCACTTACCCCGTCTTCATCGTGTAGTCTTCCCTCTATCGTTCCCATCTCCCGTGTCTCTGCCAACTCTTCACCCTTTACCTCCCTTGTCTCCACTATTTTTATTTCCTTTGTCGTCACCTCGTGTCTCGTCTCACACGTTTTGGTCTCCCCATTTAATTTTTCCCCCTCGGTCACCGCCGCGACCCTCGCCCAACACGTCCCCCGAATTATTTTTTCACCCGCCTCCACCGCGGACCCGTCAGCCGTTGCACCCCCTCCCAGCTCGTTCGCTCCTACACGTGGAGTCGCCATTTTAAGCTCCCCGGTCACGGCCTTCATGCCCGCCTGCAGGATCGGCCCATGTTCTGCGTCTCACCCCGGAGCTTTTTCATTCCTTCCTTCATTCCTTGTTCATTTGCTTGTTCATTTGCTGTGTATTCGCATCCATCTTTTCGTTCATGTTTTTCATTTCATTTGTGTTTGCATCCATCTTTTCGTTTATTTGTTGTGTATTCGCATCCATCCTCGTTGTCATTGCCGCCAGCATGGCGCATAGCTGGGCCATGTCGGGTGCGCTTGGGTGAGCCGTTTCGGCAAGGGTCGGGGGGTTTTGGTGGAGAGGGGGAGGGGAGGTGTCATACACCGCGGCCGCTGCCGCACCTATTTCGGGCTCTGGGTTCAGTTGGGCGAGTTCGTTTTCCTGTACAACCAACATTTCCTGCACGGGGATTTCGTCCTGAGCCATGGATTCTACACATTCTACATCCATTTCTAATACCCCCGGCTCCCGCTCGCCTTGAGACGCCATCTTATTTCTCGTGAAGGGTTAATTTAGCTCGCTCGTAATTTGGAGGGAATCGGGGGTCGCTTCTCTCACCCCTGGGCCGATTCCCGTGAATTTAGCTGGAGACAGGAGAGCCCGTTTTCCCGTTCTCCGATACCAGTGCCGCGAGGAGGGCGATGAGTTTATATCGCACGACCTGACACCAGTGTTGCGGATTCGCGCCCGCCGGCGTGCGGACGGCCACGTAACTCGAATCGCGGCACGTCGCCCACCGGAAGGACAATCCAGTCGTGAACCTCTCGGACTAACGCCGGGAACCAGTCACGGGTGGACCTTTCGGTCTCACCGCGATCGTGCCAATCGGCCCCCCGCGTGGGATAGGGTTGCTCGCCAAATTCGACCTACCTAAGTACCCACACGGAGGGTAGACCGGGCGATCGCACCTCGCCGCAGGTCGACTTCGGACACGGGCCACTTTAAGCGACCCGTTCCGTACTATCGGGATAACCGAGCGGTGTTATTCGTCGGCCTCGACGGTTCGATTAATTATCGGGCGTTTTAGCCCACGACCAACCCTTTACGTGAAGCAAGATGGAGATTCAATGAAAGAAAAGACGAAGCGAAGCGGGAAAACAGTTCAACATAACTCACATTTATTTCGCGATGAACGGGAAGCACACATATACAATTACACCAAAAGCAAATGTAAAAGGAGAAGAAACACAATATTACACAAAAAGCAAATATAAAAGAGAAACACAATGCAGAGCTATCCGACTACCGGGCACACGGCAACACTTATACAATTTTACTTCACAGACGGCGCCGACAACACAGATACCCAAAGCAAAAGAAAAAGAACCACCCTCCAGGATGAGGGGGGTAGACGGGCCTGGGGCCGAGACCATGTCGGGCCTACCCGTCTGATGATGAGACGCAAAGCGGCGGTGGCCCCTCAACTCCGCGGGCCTCGCGGAGAGTGTCTGGTAGGGGGTGGGAAAGGGGCCCCCTTGTTTCACTATCTCAGCGTGGGGGGAAACAGGAGGGGGTTGTTGATGCTCGGGGGGGGAGGAAGATATCACCCTGTCTCGGGTCCCGCGACGAGCGTCTCCACCTCGACCTCGGTCGCGCCGCCGGCCTCTCCCTCCGCCGCTCCCCGACTCCGACGCGAGCACCCCCTCGATCGCCTTCGCCGCCGCCACCTCTCCACAGCTCCGTCCTCTTCTTCCCAGCTCCACCGACAACTCCCAACCGCGAACTCGAACTTCTCCCCTCCGAACTGACTTGACTGACGAACGCAGCCGTTTATATCCCCCGTGGCCTCGCTCCCCCACCTTTTACCCTTTACCTCCGACCCTTCACCTCTAACTGGCTCCCCATTGGACCGAGGAAAAGTGGGCGTGAATGCTTTTTGATCCATGAATTTGCATATAGCGAACGCACCTGGAGGCGGGCCAAATCGCCCCAGCTCGCAAATAGGACGGAACAGAAGTGGGCGTGAGTCGTTTTTGATCCGTTTTTCTCGGAAAGTCTGTGATGTTTCTGAACACGCTGCTCGTGCGCGCCCTGCACGAGTCCAGTATCGGTGCCCACAAGTGGCGCAAGAATGGTGGTGATGCGATGGTGGTGAGTTGTGACGGTAAAGGTCGTGGCTGTTGTTGTGAAGCGGCGTTGTGGTTGGTGGTTGTTGTTTGATGGCTGTTGAGACGTGGTTGGTGGTGGTAGTAATGGAGGCTGGTCCAAAATAAAGATAGTAAAAGAAAAACGGCTATCTAGAGGGGTCGCAGCCCGAGTGAATGACATTTATTCCCTCTAAACAACGGGTTTGGGCCTAACTACACATATACTTACAGAGATATCTCACCTAAGGGACCTGAATGGTGGTTTGTGAATTTCGTCAACCACAACACTATATAATGGAGAAGAAAGTAAATAACTATGGATTTTTAAATTTTTTTTTGTAATGCCATGAACAAACCTTGGTACATCACAGGTGAAAAAGGTTGTGGTCAAGTTTCATCGACATTGTGTGCGTGGCTTCAGAAAAGAAAGCAAATACATATATTGGGGGGGGGGGGACCCCCCCACCCACTCCATAAACCCTCCGAGACCCCAATTTTTTTTTAATGTCTTGAACAAACTTTAGTACATCATAGATGGTGAAGATGGTGGGCAAGTTTCATCAGAATTGTTTGTGTAGATATGGAGAAGAAAACAAATACATATTTTGGGGGACAACACCCCTTAAATCCTCTTCAAGCCAGATTTTTTGAATGTCATGAACAAACTATGGTACGTCATGGGTGATGAAGGTTGCCATGAAGTTTTATCGGAATTGTATTGCTTCTGAGAATAAAGCAAATACCTCTTTGGGGAGGTAACCCACTCCCCCCCCTCCTCCCCCCATCAACTCCCTTTGTAGACTCCATCAGACCCCGTTTTGTTTCTTTAATGTCATCACGGGTGATGAAAGTTGCGGTCAAATTTCATTGAAATCATGTGTAGTTTCTGAGAAAAAGTTGCAAGGATTTGTGGATGGATGGACAGACGACGTGCCATCACATAATCTCTCTGGAGCGACTTTACAGGTGAGCTAAAAAAAACATCCCTGGGAGTATTGTTACAAACAAACTACAGTTAGAAGCCGTCAGGTGCTCAGTAACGATCCTGAAGGGAGCCCTTGGTACAAAACTTTGAAAACATAAAACTTCACAAATTGGTCCATGAATCGTGACCCCTTACCGACATGAAGGTGGACACTTTGAGCCCACCCTGGGAGGACTCCATTCCACATTCTGAAACCCTACATGCAGATACCAATCAACGACACACACACACACACACACACACACACACACACACACACACACACACACACACACACACACACACACACACACACACACACTGTGAGACCTGGTAGGTCTCTATTTCACCTGATGAACCCCACCTATATGTGGAGACAGCAGGCAACAACAGCAACTCTCTCAGACGTGTATATACACACACACACACACACACACACACACACACACACACACACACACACACACACACACACACACACACACACACACACACACACACACTGTGTGTGTATATATACACACACACACACACACTGCAATGAAATAAAGCCATGAACACTGGTGTCTCCAGGTGTTTCCAAGCACTTCCATATGCCCAATGATTCGTAGCTATGATGAACAGGCATTCGATAATATGAGTGAGGGAAGTGGGGAAAAATCAAACTTTATTGTGAAGAAATCGTTGCGGCCTGTTCCAAGTCACAGCATGGTTGCGCAGGCCAAAAACATGACTGATTCAGACCCCAGCAATGTTACCCAGGAAGTGCCTTAAGACCCTGTGGATGAGGTAGTCGAGGATTCACCTGATGAAGGATATAATTAAATAATGCCGTTAATTATCTTCAAAGGGGATGTTTTAATTAACCCAAACTCTCAATTTACACTCTTCCACTTTCTTGGAGTTCCCTTAGTGTGCATGCAAAGTTTCAGGCTGCTAGGTTTTATGGTTTTGGAGTTATGGACACATACACACACACACACACACACACACACACACACACACACACACACACACACACACACACACACACACACACACACACACACACACACACACACACACACACACACACACACACACACACACACACACACACACATTGCCCTTTGTTAGTATAGAAGGCAATTCTATGTATGGATGTGTATGTACTGTATGTATGGATACATAGATACAGTGCCTATCGAGTCTACACCCCCTTTCAAAATTTTCACCTTCTGTTGCCTGAAATTAAATTTCATTAAATCAGACTTTTTCCACCTTTACTTCTACATCATAACCCACAACTTCCAAGTGAAAAACAAATTCTACAAATTTCAGAAAAATAATTAAATGTACAAAACTAGAATACCTTGGTTGGATAAGTGTCCGCCCCCACTTGAGTTAGTACTTGGTGGAAGCTTCATTGACAACAATACCAGCTGTAAGTCTGTAGGGATAGGTCTTTACAAACATTGCACACCTTGATTGGGAAATATTTGCCCATTCTTCTGTACAAAACTGTTCAAGCTCAGTCAAGTTGTGTGGGGAGCGTTGATGGACAACAATGTTAAAGTCTTGCCACATATTTTTCATTGTATTTTTTTTTTGTATACCTTGTCGGGGCTCATATGAGAGCTAAAAGTATACCTTGTCGAGGCTCGTATTTCGGTCGGGGTTCTGACTGCGCCACTCAAGGACATTAATTTTTTTTTGTTCCTTAGCCACTCCAGTGGAGCTTTGGCTGTGTGCTTCGGGTCGTCGTCATGCTGAAAGGTGAACTTCCGTCCCAATTTTAGGTTTCATCCAGAGGACAGCAAGTTTTCCTCTCGGATTTTTCTGTATTTTGCTCCATCAATTTTCCCTTCTATCCTGACATGTGCCCCAGTCCTTGCTGTTGAGAAACATCCCCATAACATGATGCTGCCACCACCATGCTTCACAGTAGGGATGGTGTTCTTTAGGTGATCTGCTGTATTGGGTTTGTGCCAAACATAACATTTTGCATTTCGGCCAAAAGGTTTCATCTCGGTTTCGTCAGACCACAAGACTTTTTGCCACATGGCTTCAGAATCTCTGGAGTGTTTTTTGTATCCCTCAAACGGGACCCAAGGTGGGCTTTTTTGAGTAATGGCTTCCTTCTTGCCACCCTACCGTGCAGGCCAGACTTGTGGAGTGCTTGAGATATTGTTGTCACATACACACAGTGACTAGTCTTTGACATAAAGCCTTGTAGCTCTTTCAAATTTGCCATTGGCCTCTTGGTGACATCGCTGATCAGTCTCGTCCTTGCTTGGTCATCTCGTTTGGAGGGAAGGCCTGATCTAGGCGAGGTCTTGGTGGTACCATATCGCGGGTTGAGAGACAAAATGTTGTAACTGCATTTTTGGCGAAGTTGAATAAAATGACTCTCATGTCTTTCAACACCATATTTCGTGGGTTGAGAGACATAATGTTGTAACTGAAAATTTCCCATTTCCTGCAAATCACTAATGAAAGATAAATATGGTGTTGAAAGACATGAGAGTCATTTTATTCACCTTCGCCAAAAATGCAGTTACAACATTATGTCTCTCAACCCACGATATGCCTTCCACTTCTTCATCCTTATCTTGACTGTGCTCCAAGGGATATTCAAGGCCTTTAAAATATTTTTATACCCATCCCCTGATCTCTGCCTTTCCACAACTTTATCCCAGAGGTTTGTTGAAAGCTCCTTGGAACTCATGGTTGAGTCTTTGCTGTGGAATGCACAACCCAGCAGAGGAAACCTACAGGAACAGCTGATTTTATTGTGAAATAATCAGAATCTTTACAATTGAACACAGGTGGGGGCCAATTAACTTGGTGTGTGATTTTAAAGGTGATTGGTTACACCTGAGATAATTTACAATTGTTATTATAAGTGGGGTGGACACTTATCCAACCAAGATATTCTAGTTTTGTGTTTTTTATTTATTTTCTGAAATTTGTATAATTTGTTTTTCACTTGGAAGTTGTGAGTTACGACGTGAAAGTAAAAGTGTAAAAAGCCTTATTTAATGAAATTTAATTACAGGCTATAAGGCAAGAAAAGGTGAAAATTTTGAAAGGGGGTGTTTCTATAGGCAACTTTGCAACTGTGTTGGTGATACCCAGGGTTTAGTCATGGGCTCAGATAAAAACACCCCGTCCCCCCTGTGAGAGGGGATGACCACTTGCCAATGCTCCTGAAGGGAGTGGGTGTTTCTCGTGGTTAACTTCATGAAGGGCAATAATAAATGAGAATAAATGAATTGATAACGATTCCACCGAGAGCGTCATTGTTGACCCGGAGATGGGTACAGTGAACTACTGAACACGCTGCATACCTCCGTGACAGCATTACAAAGTTTTATTTATTTAATTTAATTTTTTTTAAACTATTAAAAAACTTAAAACTTAAAAAAATTTTTTTACTTTTTTAAAACTTAAAAAAAAAACTTTTTTAAAACATAAAAAAAACAAAAAAAAAACTTCCACAACTTTGTGATGTACATAGTGCTATCCGTTTCCCATTGAAGTCGTTCTATAAGCACTCGTACTTCATATACACACTCTCGGGATCAGTGATCAAGAGAGGAGCTTGGTGAGCGTACCACTTAAACCAAGCACCCACCTCGATCACCTGTTCCGCTTGGTAAGGGATAGCAAGCTGCTTGCTAACAGAACGTGCCCCTGTTTTATAGCCAAGTTGATGATGTGTATGATTTGGAGGACTCTGCGCATGGGCGTTGAGGAGCTTGGGGTGCTGAGAATAAACCCCCCCTGATTCACGTACTTCTGAGTGATTAGACTCAGGGTTTATGCCTGCTGTATGGTTTATTTCTACAATTAGTGCCTACAGTTTGAATGGTACCCCAGATTTTCTTAGACCTCCCCCCCCCTCCCCACTAGAAGTACAATACTAAACCACCATTTAGGTTTGTTTTTATTTTCCTTCCTTTTTTTTCTGTCAATGTCCGAGGTGTGACCGTAATCCAGTTAGGATTTTTGGAATGAAATATTGCATCAATAATGAGGATAGAAAGTATATAGGGTTGACAGGTTGTTTTGACCTTGACCTAATTTTATGGCCATGACCCAATTATAGACATTTTAACATTTTTTCACCATACCTCAAATAAGGTTTGTCCGATTGGAATTAAATTCCCCTCTCTAGGTAGCCTTGAGAAAGAAACATTTACACATGATTTACATCATATCCCTCAGGGTTAAAGGTCAAGGTCAAATGGCAGTCTGAAAAAAAGAAGAATGCATGTCTTTTTTTGTCATCGCTCACATTTTACCAATGACCGCTTAAAGACCGCTTGGCCTTCCAAGGTGTTCTTGCATCGTATTAGTGTACCTGCAATCAGGTCAGGTCAGGTATGGGAGCATGTGCCAGAACAGCGCGTCGCTGCGTCCACTTTCCGCCGGTACTCCAGGGGCCTCCATCTGGCCATCCCCCAGGCAGATGCCAGGCCCATCCCCATCTCCTTGAGATGATGGTCAACCTGCTGCAACCATGAGACACGTGGTCGGCCCACTGGCCTCCTCCACTCATGAGACTCCCTCGCTGAGAGAATCTGGTGAGCAGGATCAGCGTCAGGAAAACGAGCCACATGTCCATACAGCCGCAGCTGACGCTCACGGACTATGCAGGTAACAAATCTCATCCGAGTCTCTCTCAGCAACCGCTCGTTGGACACAAAATCCGACCAGCGATAGCCAAGGATTCTCCGAAGAGACCTGGTACCAAAGGAATTAAGTCTCCGTCTCAGATCCTTGGTCAGAGTCCAAGTCTCGCACCCATAGAACAAGACTGGAAGTACCAAGGACCTGAAGACTCGGACTTTCGTCCTCCCGCACAGGTCCCGGCAGCGCCACACCCCATGATCCAGTGAATCCATGACTCCCCAGGCCCGACCCAGACGTCTATTGACCTCTGGCTCACAACCTGCGGAGACATGAATATCACTGCCAAGGTAAGTGAATCTCCACGACCTCAACATCCTCACCACAAACAGACACAGACAGGACAGCAGCATCCAAGATGTCACCGAAAGCCTGGATCTTAGTTTTGACCCAAGAAATCCGTAATCCCAACGGCTCCGACTCCTCATTCAGCACCTCGAGGGCCCCCAAGAGGATGTCTAAAGTCTCCGCAAAAATGACTGCATAATCTGCAAAATCAAGGTCCGAGATCTTGACATTCCCAAACGATGCACCGCAACTTGATCTCTCCGACATCCTCCCTAAAATCCAGTCTATACAAGTGCTGAAAAGTGTGGGGGCAAGTACACATCCCTGACGAACTCCAGTAACAACTGGAAATAAGTCAGAGATGGTACCACCACACTTCACAGCACTCTCAGTACCAGAGTAGAGTTCAGACATCAGATCGATCAGTTTCGGTGGCACCCCACGAAGACCAAGAATCCTCCAGAGGACATCCCGATTCACTGAATCGAACGCTTTACAGAGATCAACATAGGCTGCAAGCAGCCCCTGCCGAAACTCTCGTCTGCGTTCGGTGAGGACACAAAGTGCAAGGATACGGTCAATCGTTGACCTCTTTGGTGTAAAGCCTGACTGCTCTGGACGCTGGTGCTCAAGCAGATGGTGGCGAACCCCATCGAGAATTATCCGAGCAAAGACCTTGCCCGGCACTGAGAGCAGCGTCACCCCTCAGTAGTTGTTGCAGTCTTGGCGATCACCCTTCCCTTTCCAGAGAGGGACAACAAGGCCCCTCTTCCAGTCAGTTGGGATGATGCCTGTGTTCCAGGCAGAGCACAAAACTGCATGCAACGACACGAGTGCAGCATTTCCACCAGCCTTGAGAAGTTCGGCATGGATGCCACAGATCCCTGGAGCTTTGCCCCGTTTCAACTGGTTCACCGCAGCCCGTGTTTCCACAAGCGAAGGTGGACCACAGTTGATTCGAGGGTCAGAAACAGGGATTGTAACAGCCTTGACGTCCAACTCGACAGCTGGGGGATCAGCCTGGTACAACCGCTCAAAGTAACCGGCCCAGCGGGCCTTCACTTCAGACTCCTCTGTCAAGAGCCTACCACTCTGCTCGAACTGCAGTGCTCCGAGGGATGGGCTTGGATGAACGTAATGCGCGAATTCCCCTGTAAGCGGGACGAGAATCACCTGTCCACAGGTGATGCTCTACCCCCTCACAGATTCCTCACACATAGGCCTCCTTGTCCACCCTCAGTGCACGTACAGTTTTACGCCTCAGCTCCCTGAACAGCTCAGCTCTGCCATTCAGCCTGGCCCTGCGACTCTGGTCAATGGTATCCAGTGTCCCTTGAGAGACAAAATTCTTCTTTGCCCTGCGGTGAACTCCAAGGCATCCACCGGCAACATCAAGGACGGTGGTCTTGAAGGTGCTCCACAACTCTTCAGGACCCCCCAAAGCACCCAGACCCCCCAAGTGTCCACTCAGCCTGTTTGCAAACTCCTCAGCTACTCTGTCATCCCTGAGCTTGGCAACATCCAGCCTAGGCTGGGATGGTACCATTCTCCAGGATTTAAGGTGCAGCTTTAGAGTTGCTACAACAAGCCTGTGGTCAGTATTGAGGAACTGAGCACTCCGGTAGACCCTGCAGTTCTGGATCATCCTCCAACGACCGTCAATGAGGACATGGTCAATCTCCTTTGCCACACCGATTTACATCATATCCCTTGAGGTTAGGAAAGACAATGATATGTGAGGGTTAATGACTGAACACAAACACAAAAACAAACTCATGGCAGAACAGCTGTACATACAACGACACAATGGAGTTTGTAAAGTAATCCGCTGGCACATCCACAAAAACTTTGACATTCCAGTTGCAGAAAATTTGTGGGAACATGAACCAAAAGCAATCACTGAAAACATGGAGTTACCGCTCACGTTCGACCTAATGATCCCATCGGGCGTGAACATCGAAAACAAAGCATTGCGACCAGATATCATACTTTGGTACAAAAAAAAAAAACCAGAGAAGCAGGAATCGCTGAATGAAGTGTTAATACCAGTGATTTTGGACGAACGATGCAAAAATCAAGAAAATGAGCAAACACCAAGACCTCAAGAATGAAGTGAGAAGATCCTGGAAGCTGAAGAATGCCAATGTAGTTCCAGTGATCGCTGGACCGACAGGATTGATGATGAAGAACCTCACAGGGATATTAAACATGGGGCAATACCCCTGGGTGCTCACCTGGTAGTGGCTGGATAAGGTAACCAGGCAATCACTGGAAGGTATGGATGACTGTCAACATATATAATGGAGAAGAAAGTAAATAACTATGGATTTTTTTCATTTTTTTTTGTAATGCCATGAACAAACCTTGGTACATCACAGGTGAAAAAGGTTGTGGTCAAGTTTCATCGACATTGTGTGCGTGGCTTCAGAAAAGAAAGCAAATACATATATTGGGGGGGGGGGACTCCCCCACCCACTCCATAAACCCTCCGAGACCCCAATTTTTTTTTAATGTCTTGAACAAACTTTAGTACATCATAGATGGTGAAGATGGTGGGCAAGTTTCATCAGAATTGTTTGTGTAGATATGGAGAAGAAAACAAATACATATTTTGGGGGACAACACCCCTTAAATCCTCTTCAAGCCAGATTTTTTGAATGTCATGAACAAACTATGGTACGTCATGGGTGATGAAGGTTGCCATGAAGTTTTATCGGAATTGTATTGCTTCTGAGAATAAAGCAAATACCTCTTTGGGGAGGTAACCCACTCCCCCCCCTCCTCCCCCCATCAACTCCCTTTGTAGACTCCATCAGACCCCGTTTTGTTTCTTTAATGTCATCACGGGTGATGAAAGTTGCGGTCAAATTTCATTGAAATCATGTGTAGTTTCTGAGAAAAAGTTGCAAGGATTTGTGGATGGATGGACAGACGACGTGCCATCACATAATCTCTCTGGAGCGACTTTACAGGTGAGCTAAAAAAAACATCCCTGGGAGTATTGTTACAAACAAACTACAGTTAGAAGCCGTCAGGTGCTCAGTAACGATCCTGAAGGGAGCCCTTGGTACAAAACTTTGAAAACATAAAACTTCACAAATTGGTCCATGAATCGTGACCCCTTACCGACATGAAGGTGGACACTTTGAGCCCACCCTGGGAGGACTCCATTCCACATTCTGAAACCCTACATGCAGATACCAATCAACGACACACACACACACACACACACACACACACACACACACACACACACACATACACACACACACACACACACACACACACACACACACACACACACACATACACACACACACACACACACACATACACACACACACACACACACACACACACACACACACACACACACACACACACACACACACACATTGCTGAAATTATAGATAGATGGCAAAAATAAACAAATTAAAGTCTTTACATGTCTTTTGATTCCACACGATGTGTAGAATCCAAGCATGGCTCGGATAGTCCTCGGAGAGGACGTTAACCCGGATAACGAGGATAGGCCTCAGAGAGGATGTTAACCTTGATAGCGAGGATAGTCCTCGGAGAGGACGTTAACCCTGATAACGAGGATAGGCCTCAGAGAGGATGTTAACCTTGATAGCTAGGATAGGCCTCAAAGAGGACGTTAACCCTCATAGCTAGGATAGGCCTCAGAGAGGATGTTAACCTTGATAGCGAGGATAGGCCTCAGAGAGGATGTTAACTTTGATATTTGGGATAGGTCTCAGAGAGGACGTTAACCTTGATAGCTGCGATAGGTCTCAGAGAGGACGTTAACCTTGATAGCTGGGATAGGGCTCAGAGAGGACGTTAACCTTGAGAGCTGGGATAGGCCTCAGAGAGGACGTTAACCTTGATAGCTGGGATAGGCCTCAGAGAGGACATTAACCTTGATAGCTGGGATAGGCCTCAGAGAGGACATTAACCTTTATAGCGAGGATAGGCCTCAGAGACGACGTTAACCTTGATAGCTGGGATTGGCCTCAGAGACGACGTTAACCTTGATAGCTGGGATACGCCTCAGAGAGGACGTTAATCTTGATAGCGAGAATAGGCCTCAGAAAGGACGTTAACTTTGACAGCGAGGATAGGCCTCAGAGAGGACATTAACCTTGATAGCGAGGATAGGCCTCAGAGGGGACGTTAACCTTGATAGCGAGGATAGGCCTCAGAGAGGACGTTAACCGTGATAGCTAGAATAGGCCTCAGAGGGGACGTTAACCTTGATAGCGAGGATAGGCCTCAGAGAGGACGTTAACCGTGATAGCTAGAATAGGCCTCAGAGGGGACGTTAACCTTGATAGCGAGGATAGGCCTCAGAGAGGACGTTAACCTTGATAGTTGGAATAGGCCTCAGAGAGGACGTTAACCTTGATCGCGAGGATAGGCCTCAGAGAGGACGTTAACCGTGATAGCTAGAATAGGCCTCAGAGAGGACGTTAACTGTGATAGCTAGAATAGGCCTCAAAGAGAACGTTAACCTTGATAGCGAGGATCGGCCTCGGAGAGGACGTTAACCTTGCTCTTCATTTGTATATTGGAGTAATGCAGGCCATCGCCTGCAATGGTAACGTGATATCTGCGATCACAAAGCGATAACCAAGGGTAACCCTCCCAATCCAATGAGTCCACGATCCAATGATGGCCATATTCTTTTCAGACCGCCATATGACCTTGACTTTCACCATTTTATGGTTAGAATGTAAATTAAGAAAATGTGTCCCCATCTACAATCTATTCATGAAACTCAACATAATGAAAATCGGAGGGAAATTATTCAAGTCCGATTAAAAAGATGTTTTTTGTTAATTCGGTCACAATCCTAAAAAAAAATAGGTCAAGGACACGGAACAAATATCAGGTGCACAGCTTCAATGAAGATGCACTAGTCCAGTATGATGCAAGAACATATTGGAAGGCCAAGAGGTCTTTAAGCGGTCATTTGTAAAAATTGAGGGATGACCAAACATGCATTTTTTTGAAGTCCACCATTTGACCTTGACCTTTAACCTGGAGGGGTGTCATGCAAATTAAGTATAAATGTGCTTTGCTTAAGGCTATCGAGGGAAGGAAAATTCGGTCTGATCAACAAACCTTCATCGAGTTATGGGGGAAAATGTTAAAATATCTATAATTACATCATATCTTAAAAATCATGTCAAAGTCAAAAAAATCATGTCAAGCTTAAAGAAAATTATGTCAACCCCCAGATTTTGTATTCCTGTTATTGATGCAAAATTTCATTCCGAAATTCCCAGCCGGATCCGAGATATAGCTCGGATATTGGCAGAAAAAAATGGAGAAAAGCCTAAATGGTGGTTTAGTACTTCTAGGGGTCTAAGAAATTATGGGGTACCATTAGATATTGGGGGCACTGTTCATAAAAACAAACCCTACAACAGGTATAAACCCCACCCCCTCTCCTATAGAACAGGGGAGGCTTAAATACCAATATTTCAAACAAGGCTGAATGTGAAGCTTGATTACCATGCCTTGTAAGGTCAGTAACACCCATGCTGTGTAAGGTTAGTAGCACCACATTACTTATGTGGTCAGTAACACCCATTACAACTTATCTCCTTCTCCTCTTTTCCATGGCCTTTCAGTTTAGAACCCATTGACAGCAACAGGTGTGAAATATTTCTCTTTGACACCTTGCCATCCTGGCCACTTGCCAAGAGGCGCAGCCCCATCCTGGCATCTTCACCTGTTCGGTATTTATCATTTACATCTGACGCCGTCCGGGGACGAATACACACACACACACACACACACACACACACACACACACACACACACACACACACACACACACACACACACACACACGTGCCAATGATCCTGTGCCCACCTCGAATGAAAACGAGTGTTTGGGACAGAATTCCCCAACAAGACAAAACAGTTGATAAAATGGTGACCTTTTTTCTTAACCACAATGATGTTCCCATTTTTGTCCACCGACCCCTTTCTTGATCTCTAATTTGGTGACGCAGTAAATAGAACCCAGCTACCAGTGGGGTGTATCATGCGAACCGAGATAAAGATCGCTTTGGTTGACCGGGTGTTCGGATCACCCCTTCCGTTCATACACACAACATTCATTTCTCATCCTTCCTGTGAGTCAATGTATCTGTTCAGTAAACCTACTCTGGTTACTCAAGTGATATTATGGATTTCTCTGGTGCCAGACAGATGCTGAAATTGTTTATAATAGGCACCATCTTGTGAGACCATGACAGTTCAAATTAATTATTACATTTTTCATCAAACGATGTCACTGCAGACTGTTCGTGGTAAGGAACAATGTCTCAACCTGGTGTTTGTCTCGAAATATCATGTCTTGCTGGACTGTATGTGTTCCTTTCACAAGAAGGTAGAGAGGGTCTGTACGACCTCGGCCCTGCTTCGGCGAGGATCCCAGGTGATATTTTGGAATGTTACATTCTCCAATCCTGCGCTACTGCTCGTGATTCTCCTCTGCTGCTCCGTTCAGCCTGTCCGACGTTGGCCACCACCTACCGGCCCGCAAGTCACGACCATCCACAAAAAGGTCAAAAAACATCTTCTGTCAACTATAGTCCAGAAAGCTTGCTTCCACTTATAAGCAGAGTCGTTGAATCAATTATTTCTGCGGATAACCAGTGTGGATACGAGCATCCTCATTGTGGACCATCCTTTTGGACTTAGACCTGTGTACTCAACTCTGGCCGTGCGGCTGTTCCTCTCCAATTCCTTGGACATTCAACCAATTCCTTGGACATTCAACAGTCTGGAATCCTGCTCTGCTTGTAAAACTTCCTGCGTGTAGCATTCAAGGTCGTTTTTTTCACTTCTCTTTATGACTTCCTCCACTTAGGCAGTTAATGCAATGCAATCAATGGAACCCATTCCTCACATCTCCCAGCAGATGTTGGCATTCCCCAATAGTTCTTGGCCTATGTTGTTGTTGCAATGTCTCGGGTGTAGTTATGTTCCTTGTCTACATACAGTGCCGATAGAAAGTCTACACCCCCCTCCCCCCTTTCAAAATCTTCACCTTTTGTTGCTTTGTAGCCTGAAATTCAGTTTCATTCAATCAGACTTTTTTTTCCACCTTTATTTACACATCGTAACACAGAATGTCCAAGTGAAAAACAGATTCTACAAATTTCAGAAAATTAATTTAAAATACAAAACTAGAATACCTTGGTTGGATAAGTGTCCACCCAGCTGAGATAATACTTGGTGGAAACACCTTTGATAGCAATAACAGTCTGTTGGGATAGGTCTCTACCAACATTGCACACTATGATTGGGTAATATTTGCCCATTGTTCTGCACAAAACTGTTCAACCTCAGTCAAGTTGTGTGGGGAGTGTTGATGGACAGCAATCTTCAAGTCTTGCCACAGATTTTTGATTGTATTTAGGTTGGAGTTCTGACTGGGCCACTCAAGGACATTTATATTTTTGTTCCTGAACCACTCCAGTGGAGCTATGGCTGTGTGCTTTGGGTCGTCGTCATGCTGAAAGGTGAACTTCCGTCCCAATTTCAGCTTTCTTGCAGAGGGCAGCAGGTTTTCCTCTCCAATTTTTCTGTATTTTGCTCCGTACATTTTCTCTTCTTCCTGACAAGTGTCCCAGTCTCTGCTGTTGAGAAACATCCCCATTTCATGATTCTGCCACCACCATGCTTCACAGTAGGGATGGTGTTCTTTGGGTTGGGTTTGCGCCAAACACAACGTTTTGCATTTCAGCTAAAAAGTTCCATCTTGGTTTCGTCAGACCACAAAACTTTTTGCCACACGGCTTCAGTATCTCCGGAGTGTTTTTTTTACAGACCTCAAACGGGACTCACGGTGGGCTTTTTGAATAATGGCTTCCTTCTTTCCACCCTACCGTACAGGCCAGACTTGTGGATTGCTTGGGATATAGTTGTTACATGCACACAGTGACCAGTCTTTGTCATAAAGGCATGTAGCTCTTTTAAAGTTGCATTTGACCTCTTGGTGGGCCCTCTGATCATTCTCCTCCTTACTTGGTCATCCATTTTGGAGGGACAGCCTGATCTAGGAAGGGTCTCGGTGGTACTGTACACATTCCACGTCTTCATCCTGGTCTTGACTGTGCTCTAAGGGATATTCAAGGGATTTGAAATATTTTGAAACTCATCCCCTGATCTGTGCCTTTCCACAACTTTATCCTGGAGGTCTTTTGGAAGATCCTTGGTGCTAATAATAGCCAAGGAGACTGCTGAGGCAACACCAATGCTCTGAACAGAGTCTGGTCCCAATCTCCGCCTCCTCCTCCTCCTCCTCCTCCTCCTCCTCCTCCTCCTCCTCCTCCTTGGTACTCATGGTTGAGTCTTTGCTGTGAAATGCACTACACAGCAGAGGAAACCTACAGGAACAGTTGCTTTTATTCCAAAATAATCAGAATCTCGACAATTGAACACAGGTGGAGGCCAATTAACTTGGTGTGTGATTTTGAAGGTGATTGGTTACACCTGAGCTAATTTACTATTGCTATTACAACAGGGTGGACACTTATCCAACCAAGATATTCTAGTTTTGTGTTTTTAATTAATTTTCTGAATTTGTATAATTCGTTTTCCACTTGTAAGTTGTGGGTTATAATGTGTAAATAAAAGTGGAAAAAAAATCTGATTTAATGTCATTTAATTCCAGGTTATAAGGCAACAAAAGGTGAAAAATTTGAAAGGGGGTGCAGACTCTCTGTAGGCACTGTAAATGACCACTCTGGTTATTATCTGTTAAACTCTCTTCCTTGCTTGTAGATGACTCCACATTGAGTCGTCTGTCCCCCCCACCCCCCCATCCCACTGACAGCCACACAAGAGCTGCTTTACTCTGCTGATCCGCAACTGATGAAACACAGGTCTGGCAGATTGAACATGTCTTTCAATCATGGAAAACGTCACAGTCTCATCTTATCACTCTTAATAATTGTTCAACAAACTCACTTATTTATGTCCGTTGTCAGCCATTGGAAGAGGTTCAGTCTGTTGAACTTGTAGGCCTCGTAAATAGCTATGACCTCTCCCAGGCAAACCATACTGTAAAGCAAACTGCTTTCCAAAACCACCTGGAGACCGGGCATCCTCCATCGTTCCAAGTCTTCCCTTGAATAATCAGAACCACTATGCCTAAAAGCACTCTGTCCATTCCACAATGGTTCACTGCTCTCCCCTATTGGCTGGTGCCCCAGCATCACAACAGTCTCTCCTAAAATCTGTGGAATCTGAAGGCCTCAAAACTATTGGCATTTCATGCAACGAGTCCGAAGCACAAGGCCTGTTGCTGTAACATTGCAGATAAGGCATCGACTCTTTATTTTTTTACTGCTTTTCCTCCAGTCTAGTTCCTTCTGCTCTCTCATCCTTCTGACCCTCCCCAGTTTCCTCCACGATATACCTGTTCTTCCTGTAACCTTCTGGTTAATCTTGCAAAATCCAGGATGTATTCACACTTCCACTCTTTTGTCCCGTTTGTGGAACTATATTCCTGAGGTTGTTCAATCTCACTTTCCATCTTCGGCTTCAAGCTAGACCATGCTCCACCATCTTCCGTCCTTACCCACAATCCTTTCAAATCCCCATTAACCTAGCATATCCTCACCCAACCCCCTTAATTACAGGTTTTCATGTCCACTCACCTCCTCTCTCTCTCCTCTTTTCCTGTTCATTCATTCCCTTTTTGATTTTATTGAATCAGATGTTGCCTAGCAGTGCCTCACTGTCCAGTCATTGACTTTCGACCCCGTCACCTCGATCGTCCATGGGCCGAGATGACGTACACTGTACAGAAAAATTCATTTTTAGTAAACGGTCTGATGAGATTGAAATTTGAAAGCTGTGGTTTACGTTGTTGAAAATTATCAAATGGATGGCTCCAAAAATCATGTTGAACAATGGAGCACAAAGTACAAGTCACACATTCATTGCACGAAACGCCTCTCTTTTTTTTCCTGCACGACGAAGGCTCATGGAGGCCTAGTTTGTACTTAAACCCAACTCACATGCAGGGCAAAGACATTTGTTGAGAATGAGACATGAACACAGTCGGCTGAAGGGAATTTGAAAGTGGGAACACAGCATCCTCGGCTGTGTTTCGATGGCAATGCCAAACAGGCCAAATCAAAGTCAGAGGAATTCTACAGAGCATCATGGTTTTGATGCCACATTGTTGATCAAATATCTTTCATCAACTGATTTCTTTGCATTTGCATCACCATGGCATGATGAAGTTCATGGAATATTATGGACAAGAGACCAGGGTAGGGGAAATCCATGAGGAAAGTGGTTTTTGATCAGCCGATTCCAAAGAGATTTTAATTCATCCGAGGCCGAGCGATGTGAGCTCGATGCCGTTTATTCCTGATCTGTGAAACACCCTGCAACCCATGCCTGCAGAAAACAGACTTTTGTGGAACGGCGGACACATTTTGCGTCCAATGATCATGTGACTTTGTTCAAAATTAAAAATTAAAAAATCTCCAAGGGTAGGTGATCCGATGTTGAAAGTTTTGTGTTAATCGGTCCGGTGGTTGCAGAGCAAATGAATTGAAAAGTGGATAAAGATGAAAAAGTGAGTGCGTAAGAAAAAATAAAAAAGGTGAAGGTCTCCGCCGACATTCAAGGATGGTTGTGGACACCTATTACTAGTTTATGGGGTTTCAATTTGCTCGTCTCCACATTTTAGTTATCTTGCGTGTCTCGACTGATGTACGTATAAAAATGAGAACAAAAAGGGGGAAATGGTTGTTGGCTTAGTAAACTCAAGATTTGGGAGAAACTCGATTCTTCTCCAAAGCAGGTGTTCTTCGGTGGCGGGGGCTCTCTGAAAAGAGCTACCTGTTGCACTACCTTGTGCCTGTCTGCTAACAGGGCTCAAGCATACCTTTTATGTTTTAACACTGCTCTTCAATTCTCGCCTACTGTAAGTTCCATCCATATAGTTTGGCAGATCATCAACCAGGAATGCATATTGAATGAATTTGGCCCGCTGGTTGCATCACCACTGAGGTTGCATCGCCGGTTGTGCTGGCAATGCAGCGTGCTTGCCCGTTTGGGCAGAAATTTCGAATTTGGCTCGGGTGCCATCACACGATGGCCCGCTCTTTACGAAAGGCATAGTGTGATCTTCAATGTCCTCCAACGGTTGGTGCAGACAGACGCGATAGCCGGTTCAACGTCCATCGACGGATGGTGCACACGTCGAGGATGAGAGTTTATAGCTGCGTTGTGATTCGAACCTCGGCTAGACAGCTGAGAGGTAAGTGAGCTATCAATCCATCATCGTTGTGGTTAACTTCACAGGGTGTGACTGCCTCACAAGTCTTCTCCTTTGGGCGTCATGAACAGATCGTCTCCAAATGGACTTGAACTGAAACAACAATCGAGTTTACAGGATCCACGTCCCAGGGAGATGTAAATTCTATTCGCAGTTACTTTACAACTGCGTTGTTTGTAACCTTAAGTGGAGATCATTTCAAATCAACGACACTAGTTTCTGAATGATTGTGTTTTAGCTCCACTTTTGAAGCAGGTTCAACATCATCACCTTGATTTACTGTCAATGCAAAAAACGGTTTGCACGATCCCCTCTGTAGCTGCCGAGCATGGGTTCGAATCCAGGCCCAGCTATAAAACTGTCATCCTGGTGTTTCTCAGGCAGAGGGATTCATCAATGTGTGTGTGTGTGTGTGTGTGTGTGTGTGTGTGTGTGTGTGTGTGTGTGTGTGTGTGTGTGTGTGTGTGTGTGTGTGTGTGTGTGTTGTGATCAACAAATTATGATTTCCTTCCACCGTCAGTCGAACGTCAGGCCTGGCCAGCCGTGACTTGTAAGCAAGACTTGGTGTAAAGTAAAGTAAATAAACAAATAAATAAATAAATATACTTTCCCCATCCGACAAGGTGGCAATAATTGAGGGTAGTTGTAGTTGCGGTAAAAGGTTGTGCAACAAATATATTTCGATATTCATTATCCACTTTATTTAAAATTTCACATTCAACCACAAATTAGTGCTGAACAGGTGCAATATGTATATATATATATATATATAATAAATATAAAATGGCATTGTTCCATGTACACGAGCAAGAGAAGTGTCATTTGAAAAACATTTAAATATTACAACAGGTACACAGGCACAGGTGTACAAGCTCATAAATAAACTCTACACTTTGGACTTCAACAAGGAAAACAATCAATGTATGGCAATAAATTTACATAAAAACGGTCTCGAGACTCGCTTTATTCCCTGGGAAATGGATCCGATTGATGTTTCCTAAGTTATCAAACATTTAATTCGTTCGATTGATCGATCCTTTACTTGTATCGAGTCAAATACCAATAACGGGCTTCAAGTAACGGCAAGGAAGTTGTGATCGTTCTCTTTGGAGTTCCGAGTGCTCACCCGAGGAAAGTCGCTCACCTCCGTCCAGTCCGATACCATCGGCCTGCTTAAAGGGAGCACGCATCATTGTGAGGCACGACCAAGTTCATGAGTCTTGGTACTTCAAAGGATATCTTAAAACTGTTGTTGATGGAGGGAAATGACGACTCAGACTAGTCAGGGTGGAGTGAGGCAAAGAAAATACCTTTGGCGGAACGGGTGCTTTGTTGGCGGGAAGCTCTCCACCACCAAGAGTGTGCCAAACCACGACGGCACTCCCCGGTCTCTTGGT
Organism: Eptatretus burgeri; assembly: GCF_056783735.1. Lineage (NCBI taxonomy): Eukaryota > Metazoa > Chordata > Myxini > Myxiniformes > Myxinidae > Eptatretus > Eptatretus burgeri. The sequence goes on from NC_140971.1 coordinate 98,731,077, forward strand.
CACAGCTCCCAGCCAGGCAGTTACACAGACCTAAGCAGCCGATGCCATACGTGCCTGCTGGACAATCTGCAGAAGAGATACATGGAACCGGAACTGTGAATCACAAGACAACAAGGGGAGGGGGGTCTACAACTGCATATCTCGACTTGGTTACAAAGCACCGTGGACCCAAATTGTCACGTGTGTATGAAATGCGAACCGAGCTAGGTTGGTCATACCTTGGCAGACACCGATCGAGTCCCCAAACTCGTCGTGCCCTGCAGGCATGCAACGCGAACCCGACGCACACTTCCATCCGTGCATGGCCACCACGGTCGGGTAACAAGGACCGCCGCGTCGAGCCGAGCACAGCTCGCAACAACCGCAATCGTCCTTCACCAGCCGCTCGCAGCCCTTGGGTAACGCGGGGCACTGGGCGTCCGCACACACCGGGCAGTCCACGGCGTAGTGAGGCCAGTGCGGACTGGTCCTGGTCGACAGAGAGACAGCGAGGAACAGTGTAAGGAAGAGCAATAGGAGTGGTACACAATGCATGATGAACTATCTCTCTGCTGTCTATGTCCGCTCAAATGCCCTACATCTGTGCTCTTTTATAGGCAACTTTCGTGCAGAGGCGTGAGAAGGTGGAGGGGTGAGGGGAGAGGGAGGGGGAAGCCCAAACTTGGAGACATGCATTTGTCTGATTTTTAGACTGGAACAAGGAATGCCATGGCGACAGGGTTCGACTAAAGCTCGACGGCGATGAGAGACGGAGTCAGAGTCTCGGCGCGTCTGACTCTCGGATCACCCTCCGTTCGAACAAATGACTCACACATTGACAGACACCAACCCTGTGCCCTCTCGTCGACTCGCAGAGCCACCACCATCTAGGTGATCAAATTGTGTCCAATCTTTGTACACCATACTATGGAGTACCACCACATCGACATTGACTAAAAGAAACAACAACAATATTCCATAAACCTTGAAAAGATATACATTCCCATCAAACAATTCATTCCATTTCTCATTCGGTCAACCAATTCCCAGGAAATCGTAATCTGACTTGCTCACGAAATATTTTTTCCACGGCGTCGATCAAACGATTCATCAGACACCAATGTGGTGTCAAGACGTGAACGATAGAACTATCCGCTTCATCGTGCATATGGCGCCAGGCGTCTGCTCGTAAATAACTGGTTGTACTTGGGAAGGTCCACATTGCAAACCGAAGGCACCACCAATAAACTACATGCTGGGCCTGATCAACCTTACCTGCTGAGCAACTACACCACTACATAGTACATGGTGGTGCTTCCTTTAGTTTACACTGGTACATACTCGGATCTAGATGGTGGTGCCTTACCTACTAGGGCCGAGGTGGTGGTGCCTTACCTACGAGGGCCGAGGTGGTGGTATCTTTAGATGAGAACAAGTGTCTGTTACTGCATTTCAAAGGGGTGAACAGTCAAGCACCCAGTCCATGGTCCATCCATCCATCAAGACCATACTCTGTGCAGAGCGTTGGTGCTGCCTAAATAGTCTCCTTGGCTATCGGGTACAATCCTGGACGGGTCACCACTCCGACACAGGATACCAGCAAGCTGGCACTCATTTTGCCAACAGGCAGTCAACCCCACCTGGTATTAATTCAACAGCCGCGGGGGATTTTAACTCAGGATCCTAGGATTCCAAGCCCACCACCCTGACCATTAAGCCAACACCAGGCATAGTCCATGGTCCATCACACAGTTATTGAGTGATTTTATGAAATAATTAATTTTCTATTCTATCTTTTTTTTTGTTCAATTTCACTGAATTTTTCTCAATGATCGATTTGATTAAATTTATCCTTCCTTTATTATTATTATTATTATTATTATTATTATTATTATTATTATTATTATTATTTTTTCAACTGAACATTTGGTTATTTTATTCCCAGACACTTATGCAAGGTGTAATCTCATATATCAGACCTCATCAATCATCCTCAATGCCCCAACACCTCACCGCGTACACAAATCATGATCGTATCGAACTTGGGAATGATGACTTGATGGAACATGTGATTGATTCATGCACCAGGAACACCAAAATTTCTGATCGTGGACCATATCATTATCATGTCTGCAAATGTAGCAGAAACCTCACCCTCTATCTTTTTACCATAAAAGTTCAAAAGACCACATATAGTAATAATCACGCAGTGTATGCTAAACACGGAGACAGTCAAACATACGACATATCACCACATATAGTCATACCCTTTCCTCATACTCCTCGTACTCTCATCCACAACCGACGATGATGCACACTTTCTCAGTCAAAATTAATCACACTTTGTTTTCCAAAAGTGAAAGTCCACATGTAAGTTTGCACCAAACAGGCTTCACCAGTGAACTCCCACCGGACCGATGGAGGACGTGAGCGAGCTACTGGGTATCCCGTGAAGCACACGGTACTGGTAGTTCTCATGAATGTGAGCGATTTCAATGGCATTCAAGGAGATGGAGAACTCACCATCATTCAAAATGCTGCTCCTGGGTACCCTCCCCCCCCCCACCCCGACAACTTCCCAACCAACTGTTGCAACTGAATGAATATTCCACATTCTATTGTGGATTCGATTTGCTGGTTTTGTCACTGGAAAGGCATGGCCATGCCACTGATGGTTAAATGAGGGCAATGGCCCCTAAACGTTAAAACAGGACTTTGGAATTTGTTTATGGTCCTGACGATCATTTGCATGTCTGGTGTTGGCTTGAACGTTCGGGTGGTGGTCTTACAATCCTAGGGTCCTGAGTTAAAATCCCACTCAGCCCTTGAATTAATACCAGGTGCGGTTGACTCTGTCATCCTTCTGAGGTTGGCAAAATGAGTACGAGGTTACTGGTTAACAGGGGAACTGCATCACTCCCAGAAAATGATGCAGCTACAGGCTATGTACGAAACAGTAACCAATGCCGGCAGATGGGATGCCAATCCTCCATGATTGGCTGGGAGTCTCCCGGAATCGGCATCAATCCTCCAGGCGATTGTTGAAAGCAACCCGAGACATTTCAATTGGATATTTAAAGAAAATAAATGAATATCATGAATGTACATAACTCATACAGAAGTTAGTTAATTGTTAAAACATCACGGTGTCATCCGATTGCATTCTTCTTTTCCTTGGTAACATAATGACATAATATGCAATGTAAACCGGTACTACTACCGTAAGTGATGGGTACATATGCCCAGCGCTAGAAAAATGACATTAACTAGTTAGCGAACAATTCAACCCAAAAACACAACACATGAATGATGGTGCCGAGGGCCATTCGAACAGTGGCACAGTGAACGAGATATCTGCGATCACAAAGCGACCACCAAGGGTAATGCTACCCCGGCTTACCCTTGGGCCACGATCCAATGATGGCCATATTATTTTTTGGACCACTATATGATCTTGACCTTCAACATTTAAGATAGAATGTAAATTAAGAAAACGTGGCCCCATCTACAATCTATCCACAAAACTCAATATCGTGAAAATCGGAGGAAAATTATTCAAGTTATGATCAAAAAAGGTGTTTTTTGTTAATTAGGTCGCAATCCGATAGAAGTAGGTCAAGGCCACGAAACAAATAGCAGATGAACAACCTCATTGCAGGTACACTAATACGATGCAAGAACACCTTGGAAGGCCAAGCGGTCTTTAAGCGGTCATTGGTAAAATGTGAGCGATGACAAAAAAAGACATGTATTCTTTTTTTTCAGACTGACATTTGACCTTGACCTTTAACCCTGAGGGATATGATGTAAATCATGTGTAAATGTTTCTTTCTCAAGGCTACCTAGAGAGGGGAATTTAATTCCAATCGGACAAACCTTATTTGAGGTATGGTGAAAAAATGTTAAAATGTCTATAATTGGGTCATGGCCATAAAATTAGGTCAAGGTCAAAAAAACCTGTCAATCCTATATACTTTCTATCCTCATTATTGATGCAATATTTCATTCCAAAAATCCTAATCGGCTTACGGTCACACCTCGGACATTGACAGAAAAAAAAGGAAGGAAAATAAAAACAAACCTAAATGGTGGTTTAGTATTGTACTTCTAGTGGGGGGGGGGGAGGTCTAAGAAAATCTGGGGTACCATTCAAACTGTAGGCACTAATTGTAGAAATAAACCATACAACAGGCATAAACCCTGAGTCTAACCACTCAGAAGTACGTGAATCAGGGGGGGTTTATTCTCAGCACCCCAAGCTCCTCAACGCCCATGCGCAGAGTCCTCCAAATCATACACATCATCAACTTGGCTATAAAACAGGGGCACGTTCTGTTAGCAAGCAGCTTGCTATCCCTTACCAAGCGGAACAGGTGATCGAGGTGGGTGCTTGGTTTAAGTGGTACGCTCACCAAGCTCCTCTCTTGATCACTGATCCCGAGAGTGTGTATATGAAGTACGAGTGCTTATAGAACGACTTCAATGGGAAACGGATAGCACTATGTACATCACAAAGTTGTGGAAGTTTATTTTATTTTTTTAAAGTTTTAAAAAAGTTTTTTTTTTTTAAGTTTTAAAAAAGTAAAAAAGTTTTTTTAAGTTTTAAGTTTTTTAATAGTTTAAAAAAAATTAAATGAAATAAATAAAACTTTGTAATGCGGTCACGGAGGTATGCAGCGTGTTCAGTAGTTCACTGTACCCATCTCCGGGTCAACAATGACGCTCTCGGTGGAATCGTTATCAATTCATTTATTCTCATTTATTATTGCCCTTCATGAAGTTAACCACGAGAAACACCCATTCCCTTCAGGAGCATTGGCAAGTGGTCATCCCCTCTCACAGGGGGGACGGGGTGTTTTTATCTGAGCCCATGACTAAACCCTGGGTATCACCAACACAGTTGCAAAGTTGCCTATAGAAACACCCCCTTTCAAAATTTTCACCTTTTCTTGCCTTATAGCCTGTAATTAAATTTCATTAAATAAGGCTTTTTACACTTTTACTTTCAAGTCGTAACTCAAAACTTCCAAATTTCAGAAAATTAATTAAAAACACAAAACTAGAATATCTTGGTTGGATAAGTGTCCACCCCACTTATAATAACAATTGTAAATTATCTCAGGTGTAACCAATCACCTTTAAAATCACACACCAAGTTAATTGGCCCCCACCTGTGTTCAATTGTAGAGATTCTGATTATTTCACAATAAAATCAGCTGTTCCTGTAGGTTTCCTCTGCTGGGTTGTGCATTCCACAGCAAAGACTCAACCATGAGTTCCAAGGAGCTTTCAACAAACCTCCGGGATAAAGTTGTGGAAAGGCAGAGATCAGGGGATGGGTATAAAAATATTTTAAAGGCCTTGAATATCCCTTGGAGCACAGTCAAGATAAGGATGAAGAAGTGGAAGGCATATCGTGGGTTGAGAGACATAATGTTGTAACTGCATTTTTGGCGAAGTTGAATAAAATGGCTCTCATGTCTTTCAACACCATATTTATCTTTCATTAGTGATTTGCAGGAAATGGGAAATTTTCAGTTACAACATTATGTCTCTCAACCCACGAAATATGGTGTTGAAAGACATGAGAGTCATTTTATTCAACTTCGCCAAAAATGCAGTTACAACATTATGTCTCTCAACCCGCGATATGGTACCACCAAGACCTCGCCTAGATCAGGCCTTCCCTCCAAACGAGATGACCAAGCAAGGACGAGACTGATCAGCGATGCCACCAAGAGGCCAATGGCAAATTTGAAAGAGCTACAAGGCTTTATGTCAAAGACTAGTCACTGTGTGTATGTGACAACAATATCTCAAGCACTCCACAAGTCTGGCCTGCACGGTAGAGTGGCAAGAAGGAAGCCATTACTCAAAAAGCCCACCTTGGGTCACGTTTGAGGGATACAAAAAACACTCCAGAGATTCTGAAGCCATGTGGCAAAAAGTCTTGTGGTCTGACGAAACCAAGATGAAACCTTTTGGCCGAAATGCAAAATGTTGTTTGGCACAAACCCAATAGAGCAGATCACCCAAAGAACATCATCCCTACTGTGAAGCATGGTGGTGGCAGCATCATGTTATGGGGATGTTTCTCAACAGCAAGGACTGGGGCACATGTCAGGATAGAAGGGAAAATTGATGGAGCAAAATACAGAAAAATCCGAGAGGAAAACTTGCTGTCCTCTGCATGAAACCTGAAATTGGGACAGAAGTTCACCTTTCAGCATGACGACGACCCAAAGCACACAGCCAAAGCTCCACTGGAGTGGCTAAGGAACAAAAAAAATTAATGTCCTTGAGTGGCGCAGTCAGAACCCCGACCGAAATACGAGCCTCGACAAGGTATACTTTTAGCTCTCATATGAGCCCCGACAAGGTATACAAAAAAAAAATACAATGAAAAATATGTGGCAAGACTTTAACATTGTTGTCCATCAACGCTCCCCACACAACTTGACTGAGCTTGAACAGTTTTGTACAGAAGAATGGGCAAATATTTCCCAATCAAGGTGTGCAATGTTTGTAAAGACCTATCCCTACAGACTTACAGCTGGTATTGTTGTCAATGAAGCTTCCACCAAGTACTAACTCAAGTGGGGGCGGACACTTATCCAACCAAGGTATTCTAGTTTTGTACATTTAATTATTTTTCTGAAATTTGTAGAATTTGTTTTTCACTTGGAAGTTGTGGGTTATGATGTAGAAGTAAAGGTGGAAAAAGTCTGATTTAATGAAATTTAATTTCAGGCAACAGAAGGTGAAAATTTTGAAAGGGGGTGTAGACTCGATAGGCACTGTATCTATGTATCCATACATACAGTACATACACATCCATACATAGAATTGCCTTCTATACTAACAAAGGGCAATGTGTGTGTGTGTGTGTGTGTGTGTGTGTGTGTGTGTGTGTGTGTGTGTGTGTGTGTGTGTGTGTGTGTGTGTGTGTGTGTGTGTGTGTGTGTGTGCGTGTGTGTGTGTGTGTGTGTATATATACACGTATGAGAGAGTTGCTGTTGTTGCCTGCTGTCTCCACATATAGGTGGGGTTCATCAGGTGAAATAGAGACCTACCAGGTCTCACAGTGTGTGTGTGTGTGTGTGTGTGTGTGTGTGTGTGTGTGTGTGTATGTGTGTATGTGTGTATGTGTGTGTGTGTGTGTGTGTGTGTGTGTGTGCGTGTGTGTGTGTGTGTGTGTGTGTGTATATATACACGTATGAGAGAGTTGCTGTTGTTGCCTGCTGTCTCCACATATAGGTGGGGTTCATCAGGTGAAATAGAGACCTACCAGGTCTCACAGTGTGTGTGTGTGTGTGTGTGTGTGTGTGTGTGTGTGTGTGTGTGTGTGTGTGTGTGTGTGTGTGTGTGTGTGTGTGTGTGTGTGTGTGTGTGTGTGTGTGTGACCGCTGTTTCTCGACAACCACTGGTCCGATCTAATTGAAACGTGCCAGCTATATTGATGGGGATCTGAGGATGTGCCTTTTCAAGGTTTGATATTAATCGGACAAGTGGTTCCCAAGTTATGGCCATTTATTTACCAACCAATGACAAGACACGTTGCTGCGTCGGTCGGTGCGCGGCCGGCCGACGATGACGTCACGGGCTGTGCCGGTTACGATGGAGAAAGGTGCCTTCGTTCCCGTGGTGAGGGAGCGGCAATGGTCAATGGCAGCGAATGTCATGGCAAGCAAAGACAGGGAGGTAAACTTGATTATAATTTTGATTTTAATTAACTCTGTGTGTGGAAGTATCACAGCAGTTGTTACTTCAGTGAAAGCGATAATTCGTGGAATGCACGTGAACATTCCGTACGGGCACGCACCACTTCCGGATAGTGATGACTTTTTCTCGATTTCTGATGCGCATTTATAGATAAACACAATGCCCCAATCCAGTCGTCGTTTACGAGAGCGAAGGAACGGACTGTGTGGTTGTTGTTTCTGGCACGCGGTTTGAAAGTTTTTTTTGAGCGAAGGAACGGCCTGTGTATTTGTTTGAAAGTTTTTTTTTTTTTTTTGGTTTGCACGTACGGCCACGCAGGTAGGGCCATGCACGTATGGGCACGCACGTACGGCCACACACGTACGGGCATGCACGTACGGCCAAGCACGTACGGGCACGCGAGAGCGAAGGAACAGCCTGTGTGATTGTTTGAAAGTTTTTTTTGAGCGAAGGAACGGCCTGTGTATTTGTTTGAAAGTTTTTTTTTTTTGGTTTGCACGTACGGCCACGCAGGTAGGGCCATGCACGTATGGCCACGCAGGTAGGGCCATGCACGTATGGCCACGCACGTACGGCCACGCACGTACGGACACGCGAGAGCGAAGGAACGGCCTGTGTGTTGTTGTTTCTGGCTCGTGGTTTGAAAGTATTTTTTTGAGCGAAGGAACGGCCTGTGTATTTGTTTGAAAGTTTTTTTTTGGGGTTTGCACGTACGGCCACGCACGTACGGCCACGCACGTACGGCCACGCACGTACAGGCACGCGAGAGCGAAGGAACAGCCTGTGTGATTGTTTGAAAGTTTTTTTTTGGTTTGCACTATGGCCACGCACGTACGGGCACGCGAGAGCGAAGGAACAGCCTGTGTGATTGTTTGAAAGGTTTTTTTTGGTTTGCACTACGGTCACGCACGTACGGGCACGCGAGAGTGAAGGAACGGCCTGTGTGTTGTTGTTTCTGGCTCGCGGTTTGAAAGTATTTTTTTTTGCATGTACGGCCATGCACGTACGGCCACGCACGTACGGGCACATACTAGTGTAACAAATACATGTACACGGGCACCCTTAACTCCAACCTGTGGTTATGTGAAGGACGTGCTTGTGAGAGAAAATCTAGAGAGTGTCAAGTGAAAGATTGTTGGAGGGAATGTCTGACATAATGCCACCATTGAAGTTGCCGACCAAACGTCGCCAAAGAAACCGTGAATCAGTTCAATTAATGAGGAATCGGCTTTCCTTGTCCCTCTGCGATCATTCATTGGGAAATGGTGCGACATCGCCCTAAAGAGACTCTGCCAACAACTCCACCGAAACGTGTTGCTGTTTTGAAGAGTGAATCGCCGGTGTTGTACAAATCATGTCACCACTTGGACGGATGAGAAGTTCTGTGAAACTTCCAATGGCTGTTTCAAAAGGCAGCGACGCCTTATTATCCGTGCAGCGTGTACGTGCGTGTACATGTGTGTGCGTGCGTGTGTGTGTTTTTGGCGCGTGGGAAGGGTGTCGGGCCTGGTGGCAGAGACTTGTCTGAAGTGGAGATTCTCTTCCCTCTGCACTCACTGACTCACTGTGCAAGCGATCATTTCCACAGATCTATCAGACAATCATGAGCCGATACTTTCCAACCACCGTTACTACTGATGAAAGGTATGCACATGATGTTATGTTTAAACACGTGACGTGCGGTAAAAAATGAACAAAATTCACCACTAACTGCTCCGTTTCACTCTACTGTATCCACTACAGGACAAAGGGCTCCCTCAAGCAGTGATGGTGGGTGGTGAGAATGTCTACCTCGGTTGCCAAGTGCAGGAGGGTGACTCGTGAACAGCAATGGGATTCGAACCCACACACCAAGCAATGGAGAAAGACACGAGTGTTTCAAAGCAGTCGTACAAACAGGGAGAGCACGAAACGTGCTCCAAGTAAATATCATGGAATGGAGTGTGCTGTACATAACATTCCCGAGCAATGCCAACAGGGAGCATTCTCACCCTCCCAGGATGGCGCGTCTGGATACCGATGAAGAAAAATACAACATCAGGGCCAAACATTCATCGTTCGAATTAAAACCTGTCTGGGTCCACGTGGTTAATCTTGTATTCAAGGTCCATATTTAGTAAAATGTGAACCTCCAGGCCAGTCCACCGACATGATAACACATGAGCCTGGAGACACCTTGTGCGGAAGGAATTTCAAGGTTCGAAAAAGAGTCACACACCCGATGTATAATTACCATTAATTAATCACATTTAATTGAGCAGGAATCACTATAATAATAATAATATAACCATCAATACACTATATACAATCTGCACTAATAAATGTCAGTGTGTGTGTGTGTGTGTGTGTGTGTGTGTGTGTGTGTGTGTGTGTGTGTGTGTGTGTGTGTTTGTGAGTGTGTTTGTGTGTCAGTGTGTGTGTGTGTGTGTCCTTCATAACTCCAAAACCATGAAACCTAGCATCCTGAAACTTGGTATGCATACTAAGAAAACTCCAAGGAAGTGCCAGAGTGTAAATTGGGTGTTTGGGTTCATTAAAACACCTCTTTTAAAGATAATTAACGGCCTTTTTTAATTATACCCTTTATCAGGTGCATTCTCGGCCACCTCTCTCTCACTCTCTCTCTCTCTCTCTCTCTTTCTGGGGTCTTAAGGTGTATCCTGGGTTACCTCACTGGGGTCTAAAGCTGCCATGTGTTTTGGCCTGCTCAACAATGCCTTGACTCGGAACAGGCCGCAATGATTTCTTAACGATAAAGCTGTTGTTTTCACTTTCCTCATTCATATTATCGAATACCTGTTCATCATCGCTACGACTCGCTGAGTACATTGCAATACTTATAAACGCCTGGAGACGTCAATGTTCGTGGCTTTATTTCATTTCCGCACATGCCATAACCTTTAGAATCTCTTCAACTAAGCCAAATTACAAAATTTAATCCCCAGAATTGAACTTAGCAGCAGTTCCAACTCCTAAAAAAAGTGTTCATTTGTCTATTTCGTACATAGTTCAGGCATTCTGACATCGCTATCGCTTGCCAAGATAGCCGTCCTTATCAACCATTTAATTGGAGTGCTTGCTCGAGTGCTTAAGCCACTTGCCATTCTTCAAAAATATCCCAAGTGAATTAGCCTCCATTTCATCTTCTGAGCCTTCAACCTCACCTGGACAGCCTGCCACACCTGAATAAGTCACAAGCAATATGTACTCTATCCAACCCCAATCATGGCAACACTTATTAAAATCGAATTCATTTTCATGTTTGTATTTGTTATATGTTTTATTTACGCATTGTTTCTGCTTTTTTTCCTCGCCTCACTCCCCCACCCCACCCTCCTCAATCCCCCACCCATCCTCACTCTCTCCTGCTTCCTCACACTCCCAGCCCTCCTCACTCCCCCCTGCTTCCTGGCTCCCCAACCCTCCTCAATCTCCCTACCACCTTGCTCCTCCACCCCTCTCCCCCCTCTTTTTGTCCCCCACCTCCCCCCCCTTAGTATACCCGTCGTCTGGATGGTGGTTATCTCCATTTGTGCCTGGATGGTGGTTATCTCTGGATGTGTCCAGATGGTGGTTATGTCTGGACGGACCCTCCCCTCACGCTGTCTTAACTGCCCTTCCCTCACTTGACGTATCTGGACGGTGGCTATGTCCAGACGCTGGTTATCTCCGGATGTGTCAGGAAGGTGGATGTGTCCGGACAGACCCTCCCCTCACACTGTTTTCCCTTGCCCTCCCCTGCCCTATCCTCATGCTGCCTTCCCTTTCCACACCCATCTTTGCTCCCCTCTCCTTCCTCACTCCTCTCCTCCTTTATCACTCCTCCCCTCCTCCTCGCCCCCCTCGCCTTCCTCAATCTCCCTCCCTCCTCTCCCATCCTTCTTACTCCCCCCCCTCTTAACATTTCTGTCAGCGAAGCGATGGGTTGTATTTCCTTGTGGAAATATAATTTGAGCTTGGAGGATCGGATCACGTGGATTAAATAACTCAAAATCTGGAGTGAAATCTGAGAATGTCAAGAAATCGTCGATGTTTGTTTAGTGTTTTTTTGCGGGTCGGTACCATCACCAATAAGCTTACTATCGCTTGCCAAGCTCGCTGTTCCTCATCAACCATTTCATTGGAGTGCTTGCTTGAGTGGCAAAGCCACTTGCCGAGCGCCCTACAGTTGATAGCAGTACAATTTGTGTCCTGATCGGGATGTAGTCGGCAGTTGCTACAAGGTAGGGGTACATATGGGTAAATTTAGATCTGTAAAGGGACTCTCCACAGGTGTGCGTGTATGCCTGCATGCTTGGTTACGGGCGCTGTTGTGGAAAAGTTTCATCCCTTACCTTGTGATGATGAGTGGTGGAGGTTTTAACTTTTAACCTCAGCGGTACGAGCGATCATGTTTTCCTTTGTCCTCGTGACTATTTCTAAAGGAATTGGTTATTTCATATGAACCGGTGTGCTTTCAAAGGTTCCCATCGTGTGCTGCCTTTTTGGCTGCTGGTTGCGTCATTGGTTAGGGGCGTAACTATGCCGCTGATGCAGTGCCCCTATTACCAGTTCACTGGTTCTCATTTTGCCAACTTCGGAAGGATGACAGGCTGAGTCAACCCCCTGGTGTTAATTCAGTGAAACGGGGCTCGAACTCAGGCCCCGAGGATGCAAGCCAACACCCTAACCACTCTCTCTCTCTCTTGGTCTCTCTCTATCTCTCTCTGTCTTTCTCTTTCCCTTTCTCTCTCTCTCTCTCTCTCTCTCTCTCTCTCTCTCTCTCTCTCTCTCTCTCTCTCTCTCTCTCTCTCTCTCTCTCTCTCTTTCTCTTTTCTCAGCCTGAATTTAAAATGGATTAAATGAAATATTTTTTGTTTCCGATATACACAAGATACCCCATAATATCAGTGAAAGCATGCTTTTAGTCATTTTTACAAAACAAGTGAATTTGTTCAATGAAAAGCTGAAATGTCTTGGGTCAATAAGTATTCAACCACTTTGTTGTGACACTCCAACTTGAGCTCAGGTGCTCACTGACAGAGATTGGTGAGGCCAGATTGTATTTGGCTCCCACAAGTGCAATCTGCCACATGGACACATTGTGTTACATTCACCAATCACAAGCAGGAAGCACCATTGATGTTATGAAGCAGTCGGGGAAAGTATTAATGTAATTATGAAAGTCTCCTGACTTGGACCGACGTCGTGATGATGACCTCTTCATGATGGCGTCATACCTGCCAACCCCGAAGGGCATCCAGCAATTCATGTGAGGCAAAGTCAAGGCTGTCATCAAGCAACACGGACACGTCCATTGAGGCATCAAGTGCCAGTTTATAAGCCGAAAGGGCTTCAAAAGTCACCAAGTTGATGGAACAGCGATATGTTGCTCCGATGAGCCTGAAGAAGGGCAAAACCAGATCAGTAGCTTCACTTTTCATCTGCTTGGTGACACCTTTTGACTTTGCCTCACATGAACTCAACTCATTTTATTGTGCACTAAAGGAAATTGCTGCCAATTGTGATCTCTCATCCAGGACTGTCGAACAACAGTTTGTTATCCGGATCATCACCGGCGTATATGATTCAGATGTGCATCGTAAGTTTATGGCTGAGAGAGATCTCACACTGCATTGCACTCTGGACTTGTGTCGCAGTGAGGAAGCCGGCAGGAAGGCTGATGATATGATGTCTGGATGTCAGTCCCAAGCTGCCATTGCTAAGTACTCTCATCGAACCATCTTGGCGTCGCAGTCAGTCCCGAGACCACCAAATGTGGAAATTGTGGGGGCGATGCCCACAGTAACTCAGAGCTGTCCGGCTCGTGATGAGAAGTGCGACACCATGGGTCACTTCACCCATGTATGTCGAAAATCGAAACTTGATAAGCCTGCATGGAAGGCTAGACAGCGCACTGACAACAAGCAACCCCCAGCTGTATTGCGGATTGTCTTGATTACTGATGTGTTCCACACGTTGCAGAGGAAGCAACATTCACCACGGATTCGCGTAGACATTGATGACTTCGACGGTGATTATATTGGTACCCTGGTGGCACTGCCGGACACTGGGGCTGAGGCAACTATCATCGGTCCTGTACACCTGCAGCAACTTGGCGTGCATCCAGATAACTTGGATGATGGCGACGCTCTAAGAGTGGTGAACGCTGATGGTGCTTCAATGATGTGCATGGGTACCCTCCACGATTCCATCCGTCAGGGATAAATCTGTTTGTGAAACTGTATGCATGTGTGATGGGGTCCGAATACCCTGTCTGGTATTCTATTTGTTGAACGACTTGGCGTGGTGCAACTGTGGTAGACCATTCGATGAAGTGAGTGATATGAAAACACAACCTGTACAACATTGGTTCGTCAGCCGATCCGATGTTGACTCACACACCACATCACTAACGAGATCCATTATTTAAATTCCCCCAAAACAACGGTGAAAGCTACTCAAGGTTTTAAAATTGTATACAGTACCTACTGTAGTCGATAATCACACCGACTCCAACCTGCCGATTCCCGAAAAATTGCCGATATCAGGTGTGTGTGTGTGTGTGTGTGTGTGTGTGTGTGTGTGTGTGTGTGTGTGTGTGTGTGTGTGTGTGTGTGTGTGTGTGTGTGTGTGTGTGTGTGTGTGTGTTGTTCATAAAGCATAACATTTTCTTTCTGCTAACTGTCCTCCCTCTCCTCCCTCTCTTGCTGCACCCCTCCTGATACAAGACAGCATCCTCCCACACATCTGTCTCTCTCCGGACGTGTCCGGACTGTGTTTATCTTTGGGCGGTGTTTGTCTCTGGGTGGTTCCAGGCGGCAAGTATAGCATGTCCAGTAGAAAATGGATTTCAGACATTCTTTTGTTTCCATCTTCACTGTTGTTCTGTGCAGAATCATTTTGATGAAACAGTATGAATCATAATTGATTCTCCACCACACGTCTGCCTTCCTTTCTCCCACCCCTCCTCGCTCCCCTTCCCTCCTGTTTATTTCCCCCTCCATCTCCCCCCCCCCCTTTTTCTCCCCCCACCCCCTTACTCTTCCCATCAGTGAAGCGACGGGTGGTATTTTTATATATATATATATATATATATATATATATATATATATATATATATATATATATATATATATATATATATATATATATTTATACATTTAATAAAATGCGACAATTGGTCTATCTCGGAAGCAGTGGCTCATATAAACAAAACCTGTCACACATTAAAATAAAAAAACAAAGATTTTATTTTCAGGTAAAGTGGCTTATTATATCTCCAAGGTGGGAATTCAAATTGCGTTCTGTGCAGTTATTGGAGACTTGGATTCCAGGTAATTTGAGCACGGTATTATGCTGCCCTCTGGTGGTAGAAACACAACGTTATTCACTCGCCATGTCATTTCCTTATTTATTATTACTAATTTGTCATTTCATTATTTATTATTACTAATTTGTCATTTCATTATTTATTATTACTAATTTGTCATTTCATTATTTATTATTACTAATTTGTCATTTCCTTATTTATTATTACTAATTTGTCATTTCCTTATTTATTATTACTAATTTGTCATTTCATTATTTATTATTACTAATTTGTCATTTCCTTATTTATTATTACTAATTTGTCATTTCATTATTTATTGTGACTAATTTGCCATTTCATTATTTATTATTACTAATTTGTCATTTCATTATTTATTATTACTAATTTGTCATTTCCTTATTTATTGTTACTAATTTGTCATTTCCTTATTTATTGTTACTAATTTGTCATTTCAGTATTTATTGTTACTAGTTTGCCATTTCATTATTTATTATTACTTATCTGTCATTTCATTATTTATTGTTACTAATTTGCCATTTCATTATTTATTATTACTTATCTGTCATTTCATTATTTATTATAACTAATTTGTCATTTCATTATATATTATTACTTATCTGGAAAATCCTCTATTTCTCTTTGCTGACGACTCCACCCTCTGCCGTACCATCTGTCATCCCTCAGACCGGCAAGCAGCAGCTTCTTCGCTCACTGCAGATCTGGATAAAATCACAAACTGGTCCAACACGTGGAACATGTCTTTCAATCCAGACAAATCTCACACTCTCACTATGTCTCTTCGAAAGGACCGTTTACAAAACCCCCCCATCCACTTTCTCAACAATCCTCTGGAAGAAGTCTTTTCTTTCAAGCTTCTGGGTCTCACTATCTGCCATGACCTTTCCTGGGAAGTCACATTTCCAACCTCGCCTCAAAAGCCAGTCGCCGACTGGGAATCCTCCGTCGTGCTAAGTCCTTCCTCGGCCCTCTTGAGCTCCTGACCACTTACAAAGCTTTTGTCCGTAGCCTGATGGAGTACTGCTCTCCCCTCTGGGCTGGTGCTCCTGCCTCCCACCTTTCTCGGCTTCACGCTGTCGAAACCAGGGCATTTAAGATCATCGGCATCTCACGCAATGAAGCTGAGTCTTTGGGCCTCTCACTCAATCACCGCAGGTTGGTCGGTGGTCTTTCTTTCTTCTACCGATTCCTCTCCAGTCTTGCCCCCCTGCTCTCTCTGCGATTTGTCCCCACCACATTTCCACAGGGCGCTCAAGGTCCGCCAACAACCCCCTTCTGGTAAAACTACCAAAATCACGAATCACTGCTCATCTTCACTCTTTCATTCCTCTTTTTTTCCTGCCTTTGGAATAAACTTCCTCACTCTATTCTTTCCCATTCTTCCCTCCAGGCTTTCAAAACAGCTGTTCACCACCACCTCTTATCTTCCCCCATCCAAATCCTCGATCTTTTCTACCCCCGATAATTCATCCAAGCCCACTTCCTTCAATTCCACTGCTTTCCTTCCTGAAAGTCCCTGTAATGTCCATCTTCTCTTCACCATGTTCCCCGTCCCATCCCCATCCCTCTCCCTTCCACAGTTCACCGAATGTGTCTGTTCCCCACTGTTTTGTCCCACTACCGCCCCTCTTGTCTCATGCCCCCTTGCTGTGAGTTGTATGTTAGCTCTCATACGAGCCTCGACAAGGTATACAAAAATAAAAAATAAAAAAAATAATAATCTTTCATTTCATTAGTTAAAATTACTAATTTGTTATTTCCTTATTTATTATTACAAATTTGTCATTTCATTTATTTATTGTTATTAATTTGTCATTTCCTTATTTATTATTACTAATTTGTCATTTCATTATTTATTATTACTTTTCAGTCATTTCACTATTTATAATTACTAATTTGTCATCTCATTATTTATTGTTGTTAATTTGTCATTTCATTATTTATAATTTCTTATCTGTCATTTCATTATTTATTGTTACTAATTTGTGATTTCATTATTTATTATAACTTTTCTGTCATTTCATTATTTATAGTTACTAATTTGTTATTTGCTTATTTATTATTTCTAATTTGTCATTTCCTTATTTATTGTTACTAATTTGTCATTTCATTATTAATTATTACTTATCTGTCATTTCATTATTTATTGTGACTAATTTGTCATTTCGTTATTTATTATTACTTATCAGTCATTTCCTTACTTATTATTTATAATTTGTCATTTCCTTATTTATTGTTACTAATTTGTCATTTCATTATTTATTATTACTAATTTGTCATTTCATTATTTATCTATCTGTAATTCCAGCTGTGTGTGTGTGTGTGTGTGTGTGTGTGTGTGTGTGTGTGTGTGTGTGTGTGTGTGTGTGTGTGTGTGTGTGTGTGTGTGTGACTGCTGTTTCTCGATAACCACTGGTCCGATCTAATTGAAACTTGCCAGGTGTATTGCTGGGGACCTGAGTATGTGCCTTTTCAACGTTTGATATGAATCGGACAAGTGCTTCCCAAGTTATGGCCATTTATTTACCAACCAATGACAGGACACGTTGCTGCGTAGGTGTGGCCGATGCGCCATTTAGTTACCAATCACAGGACACGTTGCTGCGTAGGCGTAGCCGTTGGGGATGAGATCCTCAGCCGCGTTCCCCATTACGGGTTACAACGTACGAACTTCCGGATAGTCATGACTTACTGTATTCTAATAATGTCTTGATTTCTTATGCGCATTTATAGATAAACACAATGCCTCAATCCAGTCGTCGTTTACGAGAGTGAAGGAACGGCCTGCGTAGTTGTTTGAAAGTTTTTTGTTGTTGTTGTTGTTGTTGTTGTTGGTTTGCATGTACGGCCACGCAAGAGCGAAGGAACGGCCTGTGTGGTTGTTGTTTCTGGCACGCGGTTTGAATTTTTTTTTTATTTTTGCACGTATGGCCACGCACGTACGGGCACGTACTAGTTGTTATTAATTTGTCATTTCCTTATTTATTATTACTAATTTGTCATTTCATTATTTATTATTACTTATCAGTCATTTTATTATTTATAATTACTCATTTGTCATTTCATTATTTATTGTTGTTAATTTGTCATTTCATTATTTATAATTACTTATCTGTCATTTCATTATTTATTCTTACTAACTTGTGATTTCATTATTTATTATAACTTTTCTGTTATTTCATTATTTATAGTTACCGATTTGTCATTTCCTTCATTTATTATTTCTAATTTGTCATTTCCTTATTTATTATTACTTATCTGTCATTTCATTATTTATAATTACTAATTGGTCATTTCCTTATTTATTGTGACTAATTTGTCATTTCATTATTTATTGTTACTAATTTGTCATTTCCTTATTTATTATTACTTATCAGTCGTTTCCTTATTTATTAATTCTAATTTGTCATTTCCTTATTTATTGTTACTAATTTGTCATTTCATTATTTATTATTACTTATCTGTCATTTCATTATTTATAATTACTAATTTGTCATTTCCTTATTTATTGTGACTAATTTGTCATTTCATTATTTCTTGTTACTAATTTGTCATTTCCTTATTTATTATAACTTTTCCATCGTTTCATTAATTATTGTTACTAATTTATCATTTCATTATTTATTATTACTAATTTGTCATTTCCTTATTTATTGTGACCAATTTGTCATTTCATTATTTCTTGTTACTAATTTGTCATTTCCTTATTTATTATAACTTTTCCGTCGTTTCATTAATTATTGTTACTAATTTGTCATTTCATTATTTATTGTTACTAATTTGTCATTTCCTTATTTATTGCTACTAATTTGTTATTTCATTATTCATTGTTATTAATTTGTTAGTTCCTTACTTAATGTAACTAATTTGTCATTTCATTATTTATAATTACTAATTTATCATTTCCTTCTTTATTGCTATTAATTGGTCATTTCATTATTTATTGTTACTAATTTGTCATTTCATTATTTATTATTACTAATTTGTCATTTCCTTATTAATTGTTACTAATTGGTCATTTCATTATTTATTGTTACTAATTTGTCATTTCCTTATTTATTATTACTAATTTGTCACGTCCTTATTTATTGTTACTAATTTGTCATTTAATTATTCATTGTTACTAATTTGTCATTTAATTATTCATTGTTACTAATCTGTCAATTCCTTATTTATTATAACTTTTCTGTCATTTCATAATTTATTATTACTAATTTGTCATTTCCTTTTTTATTGTTACTAATTTGCTATTTCTCCCTCCCCCCCCCTCCTCCAAACCCTACACCCTTCCACTCCCAAGAAGCCAACATTCATGACAAAATCAAGTGTGGGGCAAAATCTTGCCCGAGTTATAAAGTCTATGTTAATAGGAAGGATATTTTAATGCCCCCACACCACCCCCTCTCCCTGATGAACTACGTTTTCATATCACAGAACGAGTGATGGAATAAGTTGAAGGGATGTGGGAGTAAAGGAAATAAGCGTGTTAATAGAGTGTGTTGCATTAATGAAAGCGTGCTTATAGAGTGTGCTGTGTTAATCAAAGAATGTTAATAGAGTGTGTTGTGTTAATCAAAGTGTGTTAATAGAGTGTGTTGTGTTAAGGAAAGCTTGCTAATAGAGTGTGCTGTGTTAATCAAAGAATGTTAATAGTGTGCTGTGTTAATCAAAGTGTGTTAATAGAGTGTGCTGTGTTAATCAAAGTGTGTTAATAGAGTGTGCTGTGTTAATCAAAACGTGTTAATAGTGTGCTGTGTTAATCAAAGCGTGTTAATAGAGTGTGCTGTGTTATTCAAAGCATGTTAATAGTGTGCTGTCTTAATCAAAGCGTGTTAATAGAGTGTGCTGTCTTAATCAAAGCGTGTTAATAGAGTGTGCTGTGTTAATAGAGTGTGCTGTGCTAATCAATGGTGTGTTAACCTGGTATAAATATGAATGGTGTGTTAACCTGGTATAAATATGAATGGTGTGTTAACCTGGTATAAATATGAATGGTGTGTTAACCTGGTATAAATATTGTTACGAATTTGGAATTTGATTGCACACAACATACAGGTTCCTTTAGTCAGCTATGTCGATAAGTGCTTGTTCCCGAGAAAGCTCATCTTTCATTGTTTAAATGTTCAGAAATCGATCAGATGCGCTGCGGATCGATTTAATAGTTAGGGAACGAAACAATGGAGACGTCCCTCCCCCTCTTCTGTGAAGAGGAAGAAGAACCCTGCCATCCCGTGATTTATGATGTCAACAACTCCCTCCAACCCGTGGTTGAGCGGGGGATGGATCACGAAGGCATGAGTCACGCCGGGCGTGGGGGAAGGGGTGGAGAAGGATAAGGACGAGATCCTTTGTTCTTGAGTAGTAAGCTTTTTGCTTCGGCACAGAGAAGTCGCTCAGCAGACCTTCGGGTCCTGCTTGGCTTGGGTTAGTGTTGAGGCCTTCAGAAGCTTTTTGCTTCTGCAGAGGAGTGGTTCAGCAGAGCTTCGGGTCCTGCTTGGCTCGGTAGGCTTTTTGGAGAGCTGCTTTGTTTGGAAGAAAGTTCAGCTGGTCGCTCGGCTCGAACTGCGAGTGGTGGCTTCTTCTTCTTGGTTCGTGGAGCTCTTTGTTCTCCATTTTGGTTCCCGTCTTGGTGCGACTCATCGACCTCTTCTTGGAGGTGGTTCCTCGGGGAAGCGATGCATCGACGGGAAGCATCGGCGCCTCATCTCACCAGCACGTGTTGAGAAGCGCGGGAGGATTCGCGGGAGCTCAGGAAGGATCGCGGCTCACGGCGATTGGATCCAGCTCACTCTCGCTGGAGCCCGGGTCCGAACAACTTGAAGACCACACGAGGTGGAGAGGTTCGAGATAGGCTTTGGGTTTCAGCTCACCTGTCCTCCGAGCTGGAGCTCGTTATTAAAGGCCTCTGCCACCATTTCTTGGGTGTGTGTGTGCGTACGTGTGTCCATTGGCCAGTGTCTACTAAGTCGTAAAAACTGTTAAGTCATTGTGTAGAACGGTTGTAGTTCTCCTGTCATGCGTGTTGGCCTTGTATAATTGCATACGCGTTTTGCCTTGTTTAATTGCATACGTGCATGCCTGCTTACGTACTTTATTACAATAAATGTCCTTGTGTGAATGTAAACCTGTTCATTGCGTCCTCTTACCTTAATTGAGCTGCTATCTTGCTCTCGGAATATAGATGGTTTTAAATAGCCGGTAAAGTGATCGGGTCCAACGGGACTGCGTGATAATACCCCGCTCGCTTATCCCAAAAGGAAGCGAGCTGCTTAAGCGGCTCGTTTCCAAGGGGTCCCGTTGAGGTACAATCTCTCGGTAGTCCACCCGCGCGATTAATTAGGTAAATCGACAATTCGGCGATTGACCCTGTAACGCGCGGGTAGAGTGCGGACAAGGTTGTGGTGTGGTTAAAAACACACCCGTGGCTGTTTTTCGGCGTTGATCCGGAAAGCCGCGACTGGATTGTCCGTTCGGTGGGCGAAGCGACCGCTATTGGTGAGACGCGGTCGTTCGCACACCGGCGGGCGGAAATCTACAACACTATCAATGGTGTGTTAACCTGGTATAAATATGAATGGTGTGTTAACCTGGTATAAATATGAATGGTGTGTTAACTTGGTATAAATATCAATGGTGTGTTTACCTGGTATAAATATCAATGGTGTGTGAACCTGGTATAAATATGAATGGTGTGTTAACTTGGTATAAATATCAATGGTGTGTGAACCTGGTATAAATATCAATGGTGTGTGAACCTGGTATAAATATGAATGGTGTGTTAACTTGGTATAAATATCAATGGTGTGTTCTCGTATCCAGCACAGGCTCTATCACATGTTATCCCCATCAAGGTCTTCCTTCCTCTTTTTCCTGACATTCCCTGCCTGTAAGTATTCCTTGCATCATCTTTTGGGAGTGTTTCGTTGCACGAGCTCGCCTGTCGCCGTTGCCAGAATCAACTCCTCGATCACTCCCTGCCCAACATCGGACCGTCCAGTCCACACTGCGCTCTCTCACGTGTTCCGACCCCCTCCCAACCCCCAACCCCTACTTCGTCCGTTCGAAACACCCAGCTGCTGTTTTAACCTTCTCCCCGATATAGCAGCGATACGTCGTGCACTCACTCCTTCGAGTGGTGTAACTAGTAATTGAGAGTGTAAGCACCAACTGTCACGGTCGCCTTGTCTATTAGGAAGGCCAAGCTGCTCGGTAAGCCATTTTGTTGTGACCTGCTGACAGCACTTTGCGTTGGAGGGACATTTTTGTGATGAGTTGTGATTTATGTTGACACAATGTGTATTTCCCATTGAACCACGTGGCGAGTTACTGAAACAGTTAAATAAATAATGACTCATTTCATGGTGTGTCCGATGATCATTTACTGGTGAAGTTATTTTAGGGACACAAATACAGTGTCGGTTTCTGATTTTTCAATGAAAACCTGCACGACCATTGATCTTTTTAACCAAAACATAAAAGATTCTGTCCACCTTCGTCCATCTTTTATGTTTCCGTCCACCTTCGCTTGGTTCACGTTGAAGATCCATCCAACGGTGTATTTTATGAAGAGTAGGTGAGTTATCACCGGCACCCTGAACAAATTCCAATTTTTTATTCTGACTTGGGAAGGCAGTGGCAAACCGCCAGCATGGCTGATCCGTGCGAAGAAACCGCTTCGGAAGATGAGTGTTACATACGGAACAATGAGTAAGAGAGTTGTTATTAATGTTATACTTGGCTCTTTGGAGTGTGGAACATTGACGGAGTGTGGATATTGATGGAGTGTGGAATACTGATGGAGTGTGGAATACTGACGGAGTGTGGAATATTGATGGAGTGTGGAATATTGATGGAGTGTGGAATACTGACGGAGTGTGGAATACTGATGGAGTGTGGAATATTGATGAAGTTTGGAATATTGACGGAGTGTGGAACATTGACGGAGTGTGGATATTGATGGAGTGTGGAATACTGATGGAGTGTGGAATACTGACGGAGTGTGGAATATTGATGGAGTGTGGAATATTGATGGAGTGTGGAATACTGACGGAGTGTGGAATACTGATGGAGTGTGGAATATTGATGAAGTTTGGAATATTGACGGAGTGTGGAACATTGACGGAGTGTGGAATATTGATGGAGTGTGGAATACTGACGGAGTGTGGAATATTGATGAAGTTTGGAATACTGACGGAGTGTGGAATATTGACGGAGTGTGCAATATTGACGGAGTGTGCAATATTGACGGAGTGTGCAATATTGACGGAGTGTGCAATATTGACGGAGTGTGCAATATTGACGGAGTGTGGAATATTGACGGAGTGTGTAATATTGATGGAGTGTGGAATATTGATGGAGTGTGGAATATTGATGGAGTGTGGAGTATTGATGGAGTTTCAAATACTGACGGAGTGTGGAATATTGACGGAGTGTGCAGGGGTTTCCTTATTTTTTTGGAGTAGGAGGCTACCATTAAAAAGTAGCAGGTTACCATCACCGCGAGCGAAGCGAGCACAGCTGTATGGCCGGGGTCCAGGGCCCGCCTAGGGCCCTGGAAGCTGGAGGATCCTAGATGGCTGGAGATGCATTCTAGCATGATTTGACATGAAATAGTTCTCATATTATCATGCTGTTGAGGTGGAAAACTCCACAAAAACAGGTGGTTCGGCCTATCCTGGATGTAGTTGCATTAACATACTGACTGACTGACTGACTGGTTGACTGAAATTCAGCTATACTGTATAGTTAGTTCAAGCAGATTTTAAACAGGGTTCATTAATTTATGGCCATTGTTTAGGGCACACCAAGGTGTCTGGAAGATGGAGATTATCGAAATACTAATGTGTTTTCGTCTCGTGGAATACTGACGGAGTGTGGAATACTGACGGAGTGTGGAACACTGATGGAGTGTGGAATATTGATGGAGTGTGGAATATTGATGAAGTTTGGAATACTGATGGAGTGTGGAATACTGACGGAGTGTGGAATATTGATGGAGTGTGGAATATTGACGGAGTGTGGAATATTGATGAAGTTTGGAACACTGACGGAGTGTGGAATACTGATGGAGTGTGGAAAATTGATAGAGTGTGGAATATTGACGGAGTGTGGAATATTGATGAAGTTTGGAATACTGATGGAGCGTGGAATACTGATGGAGTGTGGAATATTGACGGAGTGTGAAATATTGATGAAGTTTGGAACACTGACGGAGTATGGAATACTGACGGAGTGTGGAATATTGATAGAGTGTGGAATATTGATGGAGTGTGGAATATTGATGAAGTTTGGAATACTGATGGAGCGTGGAATATTGATGGAGTGTGGAATATTGACGGAGTGTGGAATATTGACGGAGTGTGGAATATTGATGAAGTTTGGAACACTGACGGAGTATGGAATACTGATGGAGTGTGGAATATTGATAGAGTATGGAATATTGACGGAGTGTGGAATATTGACAGAGTGTGGAATACTGATGGAGCGTGGAATATTGACGGAGTGTGGAATATTGACGGAGTGTGGAATATTGATGAAGTTTGGAACACTGACGGAGTGTGGAATATTGATGAAGTTTGGAACACTGACGGAGTGTGGAACACTGACGGAGTGTGGAATATTGATAGAGTGTGGAATATTTACGGAGTTTGGAATATTGACAGAGTTTGGAATGTTGACAGTGTGACAGTCACAAACTGGTAAGACCGATAAGGTTTCATGGTAAAGTAAATTAACGGAAAGTGGTGTGAACCAGTGACTGAGTGTATACACTTCATGCACAACAAGCATGTATGGAACTCGAAGCTGCATGAATATCGATATTTGCAAACGTCCACATGCATTGTCTGGACCCAAGAGCTCTTAAATGAGGTGTCATTCAGCATTGTACATGCTGTGGTTATGATATTTACTCCGCTCAGACACAATTGGGCAAATTACATTTATATACGTCCTAGCGGGGTACGCTTACACATTGTAAGCAATGACGAACTGTGCTTCCCCATTGTTTCGGGTCACTCACCTGTATTTGGTTTTTAATTTCTGTTTTCTTTTTCCTTTCATTTATTTACATTTTCATTTACGGACATTTTCTGACAGTTCTGTGAATTTTTTTTTCTCGGGGTATCGGCTTCGATGTCCGTCGGCACGCCAAATTTCAGCCTTCTCGTCACCCGCAAGGTACTGATCTTTAATATCAATCAGTGACTGAGTCAGTGAATGAGTCAATGAGTGGTTAGACTGAGCTTTGTACATTAGATATCGATAAAATGTTCAAAGAGAATTTTGAAAAACGGAGTGATGATGCAGCATGGATTGTTCCATAAGGCAGATAGTTTCATAACCTCAGAGCATAATTAAAGAAATGCTCAATCATGAAAAGTCTTCATCTTGGTGAAATTCCAGATTCTGGGCCATAGCATTGTTTCAGGAGTGTAAGGTGTAGTATAGTGATATATATTTCGATTGTGACCACTTTACATATAACTATAAAGGCTATCAATGGAATATTAATACCTGTACATTAATGCACTGGAAGCTAAGTGAAGTGTGTGGAGAATTGGAGTGATGAGGTGGAATTTGTATCACACGCCTGACTGGTGTATTCTGCATTGAGAGTCGAAGCAGATGAACTTTCCTGCAGAGAATTGCAATCATCCAAATGTGACGTTATGAGAACATGAGCTAAAGTTTTTAATTTGATTTCCTGATTCAGGTCTGAGCAGATTTGGCAAACATTGACTTCTTCCACTTCTGTGTTCAGCATGCAGCTCTTTACAGGATCCTCTAATCTCTGCTGCCTGTCAAAGCTGGAGTGCCCCAAGGCAGTGTCTTGGGCCCAGACTCGTTCGTTAATCGATGATTTTTCTGATTCCCTGGAAAATCCTGCCCAACTCTTTGCTGATAGTTCCACCCTCCGCTGTATCATTTCTCATCCTTCAGACAGGCAAGCAGCAGCCTCTCCCCTCTCTACAGATCTTCATAGAACCAGGAACTGGTCCAACACAGGGAATCTGTATTTCAACCCCGAAAAATGCCACATACTCATCCTGTCTCTCCAGAAGGACCGTCTGGCAAACTCTCCCATCTACTTCCTAAACAAACTTCAAACTTGAAGAGGTTAACTTGTTTAAACTTTTGGGCCTCACCATCAGCCATGGCCTTTCTTGAGCAGACCATATTTCTAAGATGGCCTCCATAGCCAGCCGCCAACTGGTCCTCGCCATTCAAGGTCTTTCCATGGCCAATCTGAACTTTTGACAATTGAAAAGGCTTTCATTCGCAGCTTGATGGAGTACTGCTCTCCCCTTTGAGTTGGTGCCCCTGCCTCACAAGTTGCCTTTGTTGATGGCATGGAAAGCAAGGCCCTCAAAGTCATTGGGATCTCCCATGACGGATTTGAGCATCGATGCCTGTAACTCTCACATCGCAGACAGGTTGGTGGCCTCTCTGTATTCTACCACCTCATCTTTTGATCTTACACCCTACTGATGGGCTCCGTCCCTCCCAAGTTTCTGCAGGGCTCACATGGTCCACCATCAACCATGTTCTGGTCAAACTTCCTAAATCCAGGATCACTGGTCACCTCCACTCAATCGTTCCTCGTTTCTCTCGACTATGGAACCAACTTCAGTCCCATTCTTCCCTCCAGGGCTTCAAGACAGCTGTCACCACTACCTCACTTGAAAAGGTTGGAGTACTGCTCTCCCTTTTGGGAGAGGGGATAGTGAGCCTGGATTTTTGGACAAGGAAAATTTATTTTTCCGCCTGGCCGTGTCACCCCCACCTTCATAGTGGTCCTTTGAAGAGGTTTTTGCCTTGTTTCAGGACTAGGTGAAATGCAATAGCCAATTCTTTGTTTTTTTCATTCTTCTTCTTCTTCTGCCTCTTTTTATTTCTCTTCTATTCTGTTACTTTTAGTCTCAGCTATCCTGAGCCATTCTTGACTGGGACTTCATGTGGAATTTGATCATGAATTCTGCCTCTCTGAAGGGTACCGGAAATAAACATGTCACAGGTCACAGCCACCTGGTAGTTCAGGATCCCAAACCCATTGGTAATGCTATGGGAGGCTGATCTATCAAAGGTGTAAGGTGTTGAAGTGGTTGTACTGCCATGGACAATGGACATGCATGGATGGTGATCTGTTCAGCCACTTCCGGTTGCATTCCTGAGGCCATTAGAGTGGCGTTGTTACAACAATGTGTTAGTTCGAGCTCTTTGGACCCCTATGAAATGTCTTGTCCCGATTTTGGACTTTCTAGTCAGCTGTGACCAATGAATGTGTGGTCTGTTAATCATGACTAATTAAATATGATGATACAATCACAGAAAAATAACATGATACCTGCACGTGTCAACGCACCAACTCATGCGCTATGCTCAAATTTCCTTAGTATCGCTTTCTCCAATATTGGGGGTTTCAATATAATTTTTTGTCTGTTCAGTCATACTGTCATGACAATTCACATGGTCTGCTGGCTGTGTCTGAATGTAGATGGGATAATGACATCTTTTCCGACTCTTTTGTAACCTCTGGTTACATCTTTATCGACTTGATCATCCTCCATCTTATGCTCGTGGTAGTTGTCAAACACTCTTTGCCTGTAGCTCGTGTAGCACTCCTTTGAATGTAGCACTCATGAGTATATGTGTTTTCATCTTGTTCCCCTCCATTCCACAACATATCTGTTTTTGCACTTCATCCTCCATATCGTTCACCTTTATCACCCTCCTGTGCAGTGCTCAATGCCATCTCAGACAGCATAGACCATGCATGCTATTTTATTGCATCCTTCAGCTCGGATCATAGTGTTTGTGAACTTCAATGTTCACCACAAGGGATGGCTGATATATTCTCGTAATATTGACCCTCCTCGAATTGAAATTTATAATTTTTCTGTTTGTCAAAATCTCACCCAAATTATAGCATCTCCTACTCGTATCCCTTTCTCATGATTCTGTTGGAAGGTACTTACTTGATGTCTTCATGGGTTCCAACCCATGGGTTTCATGATGAATGCGTTGCCAAGGTTCTGCCCCCAATTGGTAACTCAGATTGCAAATCTGTTTCTGTGCATCTCTCATATTCTTTACCCACAACTACATTCCATCCTTTTCACCGTACTGTTTTTTCAGTTTGGGAAGGTTGATTCCAGCCGTTGGAGGCTTGGAGGCCAGCCATTTAGTTGTTTTAGATATTTCAAAGGCCTTTTATAAGGTGTGGCATAAGGGACTACGATGCAAGCTTCAGTAGTATGGTGTGTCGGGTGCAATGGTGTCCATAATTTCTGTTTTCATTTCTAATCGAAGGTTGAAGGTGGTCCTTGATGGTCAATCATCCACTATTTGCTCTAAGTTCTGGTGTTCCTGAGGGCTCTGTTCTTGGTCCTACTCTCTTTCTGGTATACATCAATGACTTGTCTGATAAAGTTTCATCTCAGCTCACCATGTATGCTGATGATTCCCCACACAATGGTGTTGTCCCCTAATTCCAGTAACACTTCTCAGAGTGAGGTCACCAAACAATGATTTTGAGAACATGTTGAAGTGGGGTCACAATTGGCCGGAAACCTTAAATGCCAAGAAAACTAACTTGCTGTCCCTCTGTTATTCTAGAGAAAGGTCTTTTCCTCCTGCGCGCATGGGTCCTTTGATCTTGCCGGAAGCATCAGGCTTGTCCCTACTTGGTTTTGATATTTCCCCTAATCTCAGCTGGGAGAAGTACATATCAGGTATTGTAAGGAGTGCTTCTATGTGAGTTGGTTGTCTCCATCGAACCCAGAAATTTCTACCTCCGGATGATATCCTCTATTTGTATAAGACAACTATATACCCCCTTACAGAGTATTGTTGCCACATTTGTGCTAGAGCACCAACTTGTCATCTGTCCTTATGACCAGGCTCCAGAAGCGTGTAGTCAATTTGGTTGGAGTAGAGCTCGGCTCTTCTCGACAAGCACTTTCACATCATAGGTCTTTTGCTACGAATATGAAGTTTGTTTTTCAGATATTTACATGGTAACCTCTCTGCTGTTCTTTCCAGCTTGGTACCTTTTATCAGGGTCTTTGGTTGGAAAACTTGCCTTGCCACCACTTTACACCGATACACTCTGGCCATCCCAAAGTGTAGAACGAAGAGCTGTGCAAGTCCGTGTGTTTTTTCACGTGCTGCATCAATTCGGAATTTACCGGTCACTTGCTTCCCTGCATCTTATGATCCATTTTGTTTCATTGAGGCAGGGTCAAGGATCGACAGAGCTTCCTCTACCTTTTCAGTGAGGAGGATGTGAATTCTCGTCGAAAGTTGAGATATTTTGCCTTAGCTTGAGCAGTTTGCAGCAATGCCGTTTAAAGTGAGATAGAGGATGCAGAGGGAGCATAGACCAGAGATGGACATATCAAAGTACCATCATGGCTTGGAGGGAGGAGACTGACTGGTTTGAGAGTTCAGCCTTGAGGTTTGCAAGATGCTATTTTCTTGCTCTCCCGAGAGTGGACGCACACTTGTTCCAGGCTTTCGGCAATTATCTGAGGTTGCCTTCGGTCAGACTTGTCTCCCAGGAAGAGAAGGCAAGTTGTTTGAAAGCCTCACCGCGTTTTGTTCATTTCATCAATTATGTTTTATGTTCGGCCGAGAACCCTTTGAACCATCTCTTTTCCATACATAAAAGTCCTTTTGTTTACGTAACACACGTGGTAGAAAACCCATCCAGGGAACCTAATTATGTGAAAACAAATGCCTCGTGTTCACTGGAAATGGGAGTGCACGCAATTGATTTAAATTATCGGCGGTGTTGATTAAATTGTATTGGATCGATCAGATTTTCGATAATGAAGAAAAACCTTGCTGAGTCCATGCTAATCTAATTTGATTAATTTTATCAACCATAACCAACATGTCTAAATCAGTGTGTAAGAGATTGGAGAGAATTTAACAATTGAATTCATTTAGTCACTGGATTATTACAAAATATTCTACCAGATCCCCAGTTGTCATGAGTTTTGAATTGTGTAGGCCACAATACACGATGGAGATCTGCATTTGAGTATTTCAAGCCAAAGTTTTCATGAGAGTACTTCCATGTACATCGGGTTAAAAGGTCTGTTGACGATTCTTAGAACATGTCCCTGTTGTGCTTTCATGCAGGTGCTAAGTTCAGATTTGGGGAACTATACCATCTGGCAAATTTAGTGGTGATTCCACAAGTTGTGTAATTGTGTAACTGCATCTGTAATGTTTATGTGTTCGATACCTGCAGCCGATGGTGCCGGCGTTGCGGCCACTGTTTTCTGGGCTGGGCATGCAGTCTCTCTGGGTGGGGACAGACTGAGCTCTCCGAGTAGTGTTTGAAGGCTTCATCTGATACCATGGTGCGGAGTTTGTGTGTTTGTGTATACGAGTTTATATTGCACCACTGTGAATGTTCTTTAGAACTGTGTGAAGGCCGATTCCGAGGTCCAATCTATCTCAATGAACACCGATCATCCCCAATTAGTCTCAATCCCAATCACTTTGTTTGTATTCTGATGGAGAGCAATGATGATATTGGAATCTTTTACTAACATTTGCCTTTCTTCAAATAGATGGGTCTGCATTCGATATATCTGAAGTTATTACAGATTGTATTTGCGAGTTTCAACATGAAGGGGATTCAAGGGGGTAAGATGCGGACAGAGTGGCGATGGAATATGAAATTTGAGGAAAACACCAAGTTGAGACATTTTGCCTGAGTTTGTTTTAGTTTGCAGTAATGCTATTAAGGTGAGAGAGAGGATGCAGAGGGAGCATCGACCAGAGATGGACATATCATGGCAGCATCATGGCAAGATGGTGTCTTCTTGCTTTCCTGAGAGTGGATACACTTGTTCTGGGCTGTGTGGAATGATCTGAGGTTGTCAAAGGTGTTTCCTGGTGTGTTTCAG
The DNA here is from genome assembly GCF_056783735.1 of Eptatretus burgeri. NCBI lineage: Eukaryota > Metazoa > Chordata > Myxini > Myxiniformes > Myxinidae > Eptatretus > Eptatretus burgeri. The sequence continues at coordinate 98,762,031 of NC_140971.1, forward strand.
ACTGGGCAGACACTTATTGCGAGCCTTGTGGAATGAAGTACAGTTACCCTTTGTCGGGTTAACTTTCCATATCGAGAAGGCATTGCCGCTTGACCGTAACCACCTCACCACATGATTCAATGTAGCAGGGCCTCGAGGATGGATAGGATAGCCACAGATGGGATGAGATAAATGGGTGCATGAGAGAGAGTAGGATTTTGTGAAAATATTCCCAAACAGAATCAAGATGACATTATGTTGAGAAAGCAGCCAAATCCTTTTGTGAGAGAGCAGATTACAGTTCCTGTCAGCTGGACTAAACAAAGAGCCATATTTTGTCATTGAGGTTGTTCCCTTACACTAACGAGAGACATAGGGACATGGCCAAGAGCATGTTTTTAGTGGAGCCAAGTGGGGTAAAGGAAGAGCAAAAGAGGTTAGATCAAAAGGTAGTCATTACGAAATTATTGAGGGTGAAGGCAAGAGTGTGATATATAATATATATATATATATATATATATATATATATATATATATATATATATATATGTATGTATATATATATATATATATATATATATATATATATATATATATATATATCTTCTTCTTCTTTCGGCTGCTCCCGTTCAGGGTCGCCACAGCGGATCATCCGTATGATCCGCATAGTGATTTGGCACATGTTTTATGCCGGATGCCCTTCCTGACGCAACCCTGGTCGCCTCTTACGACACAGGGATATGGTACACCTATTTTAACTGGGGTATACACCGGTCCAGTACACTGGTACTCATTTCGCCGACCTCGGAAGGATGACAGGCTGAGTCAACCCCCTGGTGTATTAATTCAGTGGCCCAACGGGGCTTGAACTCAGGACCTTTTGGATCCCAAGCTGCTGCCCTAACCACTGCGCCAACACCAGGCTTATATATCTTCTTCTTTCGGCTGCTCCCGTTAGGGGTCGCCACAGCAGATCATCCGTATGATCCGCATAGTGATTTGGCACATGTTTTACGCCGGATGCCCTTCCTGACGCAACCCTGGTCGCCTCTTACGACACAGGGATAACCAGGCATATATATATATATATATATATATATATATATATATATATATATATATATATATATATATATATATATATATATATATATATATATATATATATCTTCTTCTTCTTTCGGCTGCTCCCGTTAGGGGTCGCCACAGCGGATCATACCGTGGAAGCGTAGAGAAGAAGAATATAAGATGGAGTTAGAGCAAGGCATTGGTTCAGCACTTTGTTTAGAACGTGGAAAAGTACCAATTGTACCAAACAATAGACATCTGATTATGTGTATATATATGTATGTATATACACACTGTATATGCTGGTGGTACACACAATGACCTCTCAGCTGTCGAGCCTGGGTTTGAATCCTGACCTGTCTAGAAAATGTTATTCCGGTTTTTCACAGTCAGGGTGATTAATCAATATGTGTGCCATACCTCGGAGAGATCGGAGCTCTTCAAAGTGCTGCCCATTCACAATAATGCATTTGTCAACTCTTTTCTCCATAGAGTAGCACACGTTCCGATATAAATCCGCAGTAATTTGTGTGCAAGTATCAACAATTTTCTGTTTTAAGTTGCTCAATTGTCCGAGGTTTCTGAGCATAAATCGCATTCTTTAGAGTATCCCAGAGGAAAAAATCTGGTGGAGTAAGATCTGGTGATTGTGCAGGGAACTCAATTTGTCCACAGCGACCAATCCACCAATGAGGGAAATGTTCATCTAACCAATTGCACATAACGAGACTGTAAGGGGTTGGTGCCCCATCACGCTGGAACCACATTTCGTCAATATCCAGCCAGTTAGTTACAGGTGTAAGAAATTCGTTGTTCAGCATGGTCATGTACCTCTCACCTCCCTCAGTTTGGTAAAAAAAAAAGAAAAAAGAATGGGCCCACGAGAGCAGCAGCACAAATCGCAACCCAAATGGTGACACCTGGGGTGTTGACATCCTTTTCAATTTGAACGTGCGGATTTTCACTTGCCCAATAAACAATGTTGTGCAGATTGACATGGCCGCCCAACTTAAAAGTTGCTTCATCACTCTAAAATATATTTTCAGGAAAGGTGTCATCCTCTGCACATTTTTGTCTAAAAATTTCACGAAACTTCACTCGCCGATCTGGATCGTCTTCAGTCATAGCATGGAGCAAATGAGGATGATCTGGTTTCAAGTTGAGCTCGTGAAGCATCCTTTGAATGGATGTTCTTGAAATTCCAATTTCTTGTTTAGTTTACCTCGAAGACTTTTTGGGGCTTCGGCTAAAAGCAGCTTCAACAACCTGTTTGTTTGTTTTTTCGGTGCAGATGGACCTTGGTCTTCCAGATCTTACCAAGACTTTAACGAAACCAGTGGTTTCGAGGCACTTGATAAGGTTGCCCACTGTGTCTCGTTTTATTAACTGGTCAAAGTGCTCTTCAAAAATGCGGCACGTCTCACTCTTATTCTCCGTTTTGTAAAATGTCTTCACAATAAAGACACGCTCGCTATTCGTCTGTGTCACCTTGATATTTACGATCCTCCATGGTTCAAATGTTCTACTTTTGGGGATTTTGCAATGAAAATAATTCTTAATTAACAACATCAAACAAAAATCAATTAATAGTCAAAATAATAATAATGAAATTGTAGTGACTATTATTCCGGCAACTGCTCTATTACTTCTGGGGCACCCGATATGTATGTGTATATATATATATATATATATATACACACACACTACCTTCAACTTCACCAGGTGAAGGTAGCATCGATACCTCCCTCTCCATCCCCGACTTACTTTCTTTTTCTTCAATATTTTTTTCTCAATTCACTCCACATTATTCCCTTTCTTCGGCTGACACAATAGTTCAGAGATGGCATGCTTGTTCTTGAGATGGCGAGTCTGGGATTGATTCCCAATTAACATCCGTCATCATGCCGCTCTTCCAGTCAGGCATTGAGATAGGGGATTGAAGCCGGTTATCCCATCGGCCAAAACTTGG
>NC_140971.1:98770046-98785046 GCF_056783735.1 Eptatretus burgeri
TGTGTAAATTGTATATGTGTGTGTGTAAATTGTATATGTGTGTGTGTGTGTAAATTGTATATGTGTGTGTAAATTGTATATGCGTGTGTAAATTGTATATGTGTGTGTGTAAATTGTGTATGTGTGTGTGTAAATTGTATATGTGTGTGTAAATTGTATATGTGTGTATGTGTGTGTGTGTGTGTGTAAATTGTATATGTGTGTAAGTTGTATATGTGTGTGTAAATTGTATATGTGTGTGGGTAAATTGTATATGTGTGTGTGTGTGTGTGTGTAAATTGTATATGTGTGTGTGTGTGTGTAAGTTGTATATGTGTGTGTAAATTGCATATGTGTGTGTGTGTGTGTAAGTTGTATATGTGTGTGTAAATTGTATATGTGTGTGTAAGTTGTATATGTGTGTGTAAATTGTATATGTGTGTGTAAATTGTATATGTGTGTGTAAATTGTGTATGTGTGTGTAAATTGTTTATGTGTCTGTAAATTGTATATGTGTGTGTAAATTGTATATGCGTGTAAATTGTATATGTGTGTGTGTGTGTAAATTGTATATGTGTGTGTAAATTGTATATGTGTGTGTGTGTGTGTAAATTGTATATGTGTGTGTGTGTGTGTGTGTGTAAATTGTATATGTGTGTGTGTGTGTAAATTGTATATGTGTGTGTGTGTGTAAATTGTATATGTGTGTGTAAATTGTATATGCGTGTGTAAATTGTATATGTGTGTGTGTAAATTGTGTATGTGTGTGTGTAAATTGTATATGTGTGTGTGTGTAAATTGTATATGTGTGTATGTGTGTGTGTGTGTAAATTGTATATGTGTGTAAGTTGTATATGTGTGTGTAAATTGTATATGTGTGTGGGTAAATTGTATATGTGTGTGTGTGTGTGTGTGTAAATTGTATATGTGTGTGTGTGTGTGTAAGTTGTATATGTGTGTGTAAATTGCATATGTGTGTGTGTGTGTGTAAGTTGTATATGTGTGTGTAAATTGTATATGTGTGTGTAAGTTGTATATGTGTGTGTAAATTGTATATGTGTGTGTAAATTGTATATGTGTGTGTAAATTGTGTATGTGTGTGTAAATTGTTTATGTGTCTGTAAATTGTATATGTGTGTGTAAATTGTATATGCGTGTAAATTGTATATGTGTGTGTGTGTAAATTGTATATGTGTGTGTAAATTGTATATGTGTGTGTGTGTGTGTAAATTGTATATGTGTGTGTGTGTGTGTGTGTGTGTAAATTGTATATGTGTGTGTGTGTGTGTGTAAATTGTATATGTGTGTGTGTGTGTAAATTGTATATGTGTGTGTAAATTGTATATGTGTGTGTAAATTGTATATGTGTGTGTGTAAATTGTGTATGTGTGTGTGTAAATTGTATATGTGTGTGTGTGTGTGTAAATTGTATATGTGTGTATGTGTGTGTGTGTGTGTAAATTGTATATGTGTGTGTGTGTAAGTTGTATATGTGTGTGTAAATTGTATATGTGTGTGGGTAAATTGTATATGTGTGTGTGTGTGTGTAAATTGTATATGTGTGTGTGTGTGTGTGTGTAAGTTGTATATGTGTGTGTATAAATTGTATATGTGTGTGTGTGTGTGTGTAAGTTGTATATGTGTGTGTAAATTGTATATGTGTGTGTAAGTTGTATATGTGTGTGTAAATTGTATATGTGTGTGGGTAAATTGTATATGTGTGTGTGTGTGTGTGTGTGTGTGTGTGTGTGTGTGTGTAAATTGTATTTGTGTGTGTAAATTGTATATGTGTGTGTAAATTGTGTATGTGTGTGTAAATTGTTTATGTGTCTGTAAATTGTATATGTGTGTGTAAATTGTATATGTGTGTGTGTGTGTGTGTGTGTGTGTGTAAATTGTATATGCGTGTAAATTGCATATGTGTGTTTGTGTAAATTGTATATGTGTGTAAATTGTATATGTGTGTGTGTAAATTGTTTATGTGTGTGTGTAAATTGTATATGTCTGTGTAAATTGTATATGTGTGTGTGTAAATTGTATATGTGTGTATGTGTGTGTGTGTAAGTTGTATATGTTTATGTGTATGTGTAAATTGTATATGTGTGTAAATTGTATATGTGTGTGTGTAAATTGTGTATGTGTGTGTGTAAATTGTGTATGTGTGTGTGTAAATTGTATATGTGTGTGTGTGTGTGTAAATTGTATATGTGTGTATGTGTGTGTGTGTGTGTGTGTAAATTGTATATGTGTGTGTGTGTAAATTGTATATGTGTGTTTGTGTGTGTAAATTGTATATGTGTGTGTGTAAATTGTATATGTGTGTGTAAATTGTGTATGTGTGTGTAAATTGTATATGTGTGTGTGTGTGTAAATTGTATATGTGTGTGTATAAATTGTATATGTGTGTGTGTGTGTGTGTAAATTGTATATGTGTGTATGTGTGTGTGTGTGTGTGTGTGTAAATTGTATATGTGTGTGTGTAAATTGTATATGTGTGTGTGTAAATTGTATATGTGTGTGTGTGTGTGTGTGTGTGTGTGTGTGTGTGTGTGTGTAACTTGTATATGTGTGTGTATAAATTGTATATGTGTGTGTATAAATTGTATATGTGTGTGTAAATTGTATATGTGTGTGTAAATTGTATATGTGTGTGTGTAAATTGTATATGTGTGTGTGTGTTTGTAAATTGTATATGTGTGTGTGTGTGTGTGTATAAATTGTATATGTGTGTGTGTAAATTGTATATGTGTGTGTAAATTGTATATGTGTGTGTATGTAAATTGTGTATGTGTGTAAATTGTATATGTGTGTATAAGTTGTATATGTGTGTGTAAATTGTATATGTCTGTGTAAATTGTATATGTGTGTGTGTAAATTGTATATGTGTGTATGTGTGTGTGTGTAAGTTGTATATGTTTATGTGTATGTGTAAATTGTATATGTGTGTGTGTATGTAAATTGTGTGTGTGTGTGTGTGTGTGTGTGTGTGTGTGTGTGTGTGTGTGTGTGTGTGTGTGTGTGTGTGTGTGTGTGTGTGTAAATTGTATATGTGTGTGTAAATTGTATATGTGTGTGTAAATTGTATATGTGTGTGTAAATTGTATATGTGTGTGTAAATTGTATATGTGTGTGTAAATTGTGTATGTGTGTGTAAATTGTTTATGTGTCTGTAAATTGTATATCTGTGTGTAAATTGTATATGCGTGTAAATTGTATATGTGTGTGTGTGTAAATTGTATATGTGTGTGTAAATTGTATATGTGTGTGTGTGTGTGTGTGTAAATTGTATATGTGTGTGTGTGTGTGTGTGTGTAAATTGTATATGTGTGTGTGTAAATTGTATATATGTGTGTGTGTGTAAATTGTATATATGTGTGTAAATTGTATATGTGTGTGTAAATTGTATATGTGTGTGTGTAAATTGTGTATGTGTGTGTGTAAATTGTATATGTGTGTGTGTGTAAATTGTATATGTGTGTATGTGTGTGTGTGTGTGTAAATTGTATATGTGTGTAAGTTGTATATGTGTGTGTAAATTTTATATGTGTGTGGGTAAATTGTATATGTGTGTGTGTGTGTGTAAATTGTATATGTGTGTGTGTGTGTAAGTTGTATATGTGTGTGTAAATTGCATATGTGTGTGTGTGTGTGTGTGTAAGTTGTATATGTGTGTGTAAATTGTATATGTGTGTGTAAGTTGCATATGTGTGTGTAAATTGTATATGTGTGTGTAAATTGTATATGTGTGTGTAAATTGTATATGTGTGTGTGTGTGTGTGTAAATTGTATATGCGTGTAAATTGCATATGTTTGTTTGTGTAAATTGTATATGTGTGTAAATTGTATATGTGTGTGTGTAAATTGTTTATGTGTGTGTGTAAATTGTATATGTGTGTGTGTGTGTGTAAATTGTATATGTGTGTGTTTGTGTGTAAATTGTATATGTGTGTGTGTGTAAATTGTATATGTGTGTAAATTGTATATGTGTGTGTGTAAATTGTGTATGTGTGTGTGTAAATTGTGTATGTGTGTGTGTAAATTGTATATGTGTGTGTGTGTAAATTGTATATGTGTGTATGTGTGTGTGTGTGTGTAAATTGTATATGTGTGTGTGTGTGTGTAAATTGTATATGTGTGTTTGTGTGTGTAAATTGTATATATGTGTGTGTAAATTGTGTATGTGTGTGTAAATTGTATATGTGTGTGTGTGTGTAAATTGTATATGTGTGTATGTGTGTGTGTGTGTAAATTGTATATGTGTGTGTATAAATTGTATATGTGTGTAAATTGTATATGTGTGTATGTGTGTGTGTGTGTGTGTGTGTGTGTAAATTGTATATGTGTGTGTGTAAATTGTATATGTGTGTGTGTAAATTGTATATGTGTGTGTGTGTGTGTGTGTGTAACTTGTATATGTGTGTGTATAAATTGTATATGTGTGTAAATTGTATATGTGTGTATGTGTGTGTGTGTGTGTGTGTGTAAATTGTATATGTGTGTGTGTAAATTGTATATGTGTGTGTGTAAATTGTATATGTGTGTGTGTGTGTGTGTGTGTGTAACTTGTATATGTGTGTGTATAAATTGTATATGTGTGTGTGTAAATTGTATATGTGTGTGTAAATTGCATATGTGTGTGTGTTTGTAAATTGTATATGTGTGTGTGTGTGTGTGTGTGTATAAATTGTATATGTGTGTGTGTAAATTGTATATGTGTGTGTGTGTGTGTAAATTGTATATGTGTGTGTAAATTGTATATGTGTGTGTATGTAAATTGTGTATGTGTGTAAATTGTATATGTGTGTGTATAAGTTGTATATGTGTGTGTAAATTGTATATGTGTGTGTGTAAATTGTATATGTCTGTGTAAATTGTATATGTGTGTGTGTAAATTGTATATGTGTGTATGTGTGTGTGTGTAAGTTGTATATGTGTATGTGTAAATTGTATATGTGTGTGTATGTAAATTGTGTGTGTGTGTGTGTGTGTGTGTGCGTGTGTGTGTGTGTGTGTGTGTGTGTAAGTTGCATATGTGTGTGTAAATTGTATATGTGTGTGTAAATTGTATATGTGTGTGTAAATTGTATATGTGTGTGTAAATTGTATATGTGTGTGTAAATTGCATATCTGTGTGTAAATTGTATGTGTGTGTGTAAATTGTATATGTGTGTGTGTGTGTGTAAGTTGTATATGTGTGTGTAAATTGTATATGTGTGTGTAAGTTGTATATGTGTGTGTAAATTGTATATGTGTGTGGGTAAATTGTATATGTGTGTGTAAATTGTATATGTGTGTGTAAATTGTATATGTGTGTGCAAATTGTATGTGTGTGTGTAAATTGTATATATGTGTGTGTGTAAGTTGTATATGTGTGTAAATTGTATATATGTGTGTGTAAATTGTATATGTGTGTGTAAATTGGATATGTGTGTGTGTGTAAGTTGCAGATGTGTGTGTGTGTAAATTGTATATATATATATGTGTGTAAATTGTATATATGTGCGTGTAAATTGTATATATGTGTGTGTAAATTGTATATATGTGTGTGTATAAGTTGTATGTGTGTGTAAATTGTATATGTGTGTGTGTAAGTTGCATATGTGTGTGTGTAAATTGTATATATATATATATATATATATATATATATATATATATATATATATATATATATATATATATATATGTGTGTAAATTGTATATATATATATATATGTGTGTAAATTGTATATATGTGTGTGTAAATTGTATATGTGTGTGTAAATTGTATATATGTGTGTGTATAAGTTGTATGTGTGTGTAAATTGTATATGTGTGTGTGTGTGTGTGTATATTGTATATGTGTGTGTAAATTGTATATGTGTGTGTGTATAAATTGTATATGTGTGTGTGTAAATTGTATATGTGTGTGTAAATTGTATATGTGTGTGTGTGTAAATTGTATATGTGTGTGTAAATTGTATATGTGTGTGTATAAGTTGTATATGTGTGTGTGTAAATTGTATATGTGTGTGTAAATTGTATATGTGTGTGTAAATTGTATATGTGTGTGTAAATTGTATATGTGTGTGTGTAAATTGTATATGTGTGTATCAATTGTGTGTGTGTGTGTGTGTGGGTGTGTGTAAATTGTATATGTGTGTATCATTTGTGTGTGTGTGTGTGTGTGTGTGTGTGTGTGTGTGTATGTACATATATATATATATATATATATATATATATATATATATATATATATATATATATATATATATATATATATATATATACATATTTTTTTTTTTTTACAAAATGTATTTTAAAATATATTTACAAAATGTATAACCACAATAAATAACCGTGTTATCCTACAGTAAATATATCAAATAAAACCAGCTGATAATGCTACAAAATGTGAATAAACTATGGGCCAGACAGCTCCAATGGAAGAAAAATAAAGACAATGGCATGTGATTCAGAAGAAGTGGAAGATGCAATGAGGTTCAAAGTGACCGGTTTTTAAATCTATTGTCGAGTGTTTACGCATTTGTTGTTTTGCTTTGACTTGTTGTTCCTCTCACACAATAATAAATAACGGACACGACACAAGATGGCGAACCATGAAGAAAGACGCAGCAAGGCAAGCGGCGAATGTCCCATTTCTCCTGGTCCACCAGGTCGACGTGCCCATGAGTGAAATGCAATAAAAGAACAATGACGACGTTTCATCAACACGGGTGTCCTTGTCCATGTGGTGTAAACAGGGTAAACCAAGTGTCTGTCTCACACGGTGATTGGGAAATGTCCTGTCTGCAGCAAATGTCCACACACAGGAAATGCGTGAATATGTTTTTGAGGAAGAATTCTGATTGCTTGCAATATCTGGCTTCGCAGCCTGTGCTGGTCAGTTGCACATGATGTCCTTTCTCCGAAATCGAGAGCGGTGGTGGTGCTGGTGGTAATGGTGGTGGTGTTAGTTCTGGTGGTGGGAGTAATAGTGGTGGTAGTTGTGATGGTTTTTAAGTAAGGTAATCTGTAGAAGAAGAGAAGAAGTTGAGAATTCAGTGAAACATCAGTTGATGGAAATGGTGGTTTCTTTGTTTTTCCATGTCATACTTGTGCAGTCCTCTCAAATGTTTGTTAATTTAACTTGTGCTGGTTTGTAAACCACCCCAACGCTCCACCACTTCCCTACTGAGGAATGTTTGTCAGGACCATTGTTTTGATGCCGCTCTGAGAGCAAGCTTGAATGGTTCAGCACATTGCACGTCAACAGGGCCGCCATGTTGTCCACATAAAATACCACAAGCAGGCAAGGTAGCACCTTTGGGCAGGTACCATGTAGCACACACAAACACCTTGTCAGTAGATGAAGTAAACTGGGACATTCCACTTGTGTGAATGAAATTTACCCACGTGGATAAATATTCATTCATTCAGGATTGATGTGCACGAGCTCCGTGTAGTCGTTCGGAAGATCGTTTTCTTGTTGAACCTTCTTCATCAAAAGGGTCATGGGACGTGAGAGCGGAGAGACAGCGCCATTAGGGGGTATCCTCATTGTCATGTGACCACACGTGATCTCACAGTTGACATGCCGACGTCAAACGAAACAAAATCGGTGGAATTTCAGTTTCAAGTTCTTCAAACGTGTTTTTCCTGGTTATGTTTTCTTCTGTGACTGGTAGTTCAGAGTGTAGACCTTGAGTTGATGTACGTAGCTTTACCAACTCGATGAAACAATCAAACACCTTGTTCGCAATCACATGCTATAAATGTTCATTTTTTTTATTTTCTTTTCAAGGGTCTGATTTGGAATCGTTCAAGACACGATAATTAGTGTTTGTGTGTGTTTGTCTGTCTGTCTGTCAATCAACTCCAGGTCACAGTTCTAAACCGATCATCATGAAACTTTCCCAAGTTGTGGAGGTCGTCTCAACTGAGAAGCTGATTAATTTTGAGGTCAAAGGTCAATTTCTAAAATCGTCATTTTTGATCCGATTGACTTGATATTTGAACGGAATTTGCATATTGCATCACTGGATTGGGAAACCAACTATTTTTGACATCAAAAGGTCAAAGGTCGACTCAAGGTCAAACATCTAAAATCATCAATTTTCAACAGAAAAATCATCATTTTTCATCCGATTAACTTGTGGGTTGAACAGGATTTGCATCGTCCCTCACTGAATTTGGAAACCAAGTATTTGTGATGTCAAAAGTTCAAAGGTAAACTCAAGGTCAAACTTCTAAAATAAATTTCAATCTAAAAAAATAATAAATTTTCATCCGATTGACCTGAGCTTTGATTAAGATTATCAATTTTATTCTTAATGAAATGGACAATTTGATGTATCCATGGCAACCTTTGGAGAGGGGGTGGATTTTGCAAATATCGTGCTCTGTACGACATCTTTTTCTTTCTTTGTTTGTCTGTCTGTCTGTCTGTCTGTCTGCTCACACATCTGTTCAAAACGTTCACACATACGATGTCACATGGTTTGGCAGCCATATTGGATTTACCCTAAAACCTATCAAAGTCTTCTCCATAATGGCTGGATAGATCGAGGGGAAACTTCACACAAATGTTCCACAAGCCTTGGGATACCAGGGTATTCACAAATATATAATTGATGTTTCATGGTTTGGCAGCCATATTGGATTCAGTGAAAACCTAAAAATTCTTTCTCTTGAACCGCTTTATTGATCACTGTGAATCTTCACAATGATGATCTCGTATTGATGAGGAATACATGTTTGAAATTTTAACCTGATTGGACACCTAATCTGGAAGGCAGAAGTTTTTTTTTTGGAACTTTTCTTTTTTTTATTTTTAATCAGGCTCACTTGGCTGTGCCCAGGTGGGTTTGAGGGAAGAGGAGTAGCATCTGGAACCCTAATCATATCTCGGTTCCTCCTGATGACTCCATCTTTGCTTTTTGCTTGTTTGGGTTCCATGAATCAAAGCAGGATGTCTTGGTACCCGGTCATCACTGCTGGCAATTATAAAGTCGTAGTTCTAATTATGTCTATTATTAATTATGTAACACTCCAGTACACAAACACCACACAAAAGACACCACATAAAACTGCACAAACACACACACACAAAACAAGTCCTGGCAAGGGTCTGCAATCTCCGATAGCTCTTTTTCTTGGTCGTGTTTGTGTCTGCGAATTGTTCAAGACACGGCAAAGCGGCTGTCACACCTTGACGATTTAGCCATCGTATGCCGATTTATGAAAAAAATTGTCTAAAACGCTGGTACACGTCGAATACGTTATGGGTACATTTTGTATACGTTAAGACCACGCTGAAAAACACTGCCATACGTCATAGTACGCTGGCTTTAAACGTTGTACTTTTGGGTTGTCCTCAAATTTTTGCATGCTTGAAATTTTACGACGTATGCCAGCGTATGACTCACACATTCCGCTACGCTGGCCATAAGTTGTAGGCACGTTATGCGATCGTTGACACACGTCGACACACGTTACTTGTAAGTTACTCATAAGTTGAAACACGTCGAGGTAATGTTTAGCGTACCCGAAACTTATTTCTAACCTATGAGTAACGTTTTGTAAGCACGCTACATGAACGTTGTTCACACTTCGCAACACGTTACTTGAAAGTTCCTCATACGTCAAAACACGTCAAAGTAATGTTTAGGGTACCCGTGACTTATTTATAACCTATGAGTAACGTGCTTGGGAATTATTTGTAAAGTATGTCCTACGCACAAATACGTATGTGGAAGTATTTGACGTCTTCAGGACGACCACAGAACTTAATGAACACGTTTCTAACTTACAGAAACCGTATAATGGCGTATTGGCAGCGATTAGGGGAATTGGAATATAAAAAGGGGCTTCGCAGGAGGAACCCGTCTTTTTTTTAGACTTCGTGGTGAGTACATGTCCATGTCATTCCGAGAGATTGGGGATACGGCAAGGCTGAGACGACAATACCTACCTGTCCTCGAACATCAACATGACCTCATCGAGTTGACACTGCACCAGTTGCGTGCCATTAGAGCCAGGAGAAGAAGACGTGAACGGAGGAGAAGGAACTGGGTCAGACCATGGATTGGGAGGCAACGCCATTACGGCATATATGACCAGCTCATGGTGGAACTCCGGAACGAGGACCATGCATCCTTCAGCAACTTTCTGTGAATGCCCCCAGCGATGTTCGACGAGCTGCTAGCCAGAGTGGGTCCAAGGATAACCAAGCAGTACACCTTCTACAGGGATCCGCTTGAGCCTGGCATGAGGCTGGCACTGAGCCTGCTGCTGTTGGTGCCGTGACTGCAGTGTTGTGGAAGCGATTTAACTCATTCAATGAAAACGATTTCAATTTCCGAGCACCAGCGTCCAAAAACAATAGGCGAGTTACAGGCATTTGTTAAAAGTGAAGTTGCAGCCTATGAATAGAAAACCTCACGTAATCGTCGACGATACGCTGCCACGCTATGCATACGTTAGACTATCGTTGGGCATAGGTTGTGGACGCCAACAACAGGCTAAGCATTCGTTGGTATAAGTTATCTATAAGACAACGAAACGTTCTGTGCTCGTTACTAATATGTTATGCATACGACCAACACGTTATGAATACAGTTTTCATCGAAACTTCCTGAAACTTGGCATATATATGTAAAAATACCCTGCGCAAACAGTAACCATCTCCGCTTTTGAAAATTCCTCCTAGAAAAAAAGTTATGACGTCAAAATATCTCCGCTAATGGAAATCGCCTAAAAATTATCTCCGAAACTCGGCAAGCTTTTTGAATTCTATTTGCGGGAATCGAACAGGGCATTAGCAGAGATGAATTACCGCACATATGATACATCACTATGACGTCATATCAATTTTTATGACGTCATTCCTATTTTTTGACATTTTTTGTTTCACAACCCAGAGTTTTCATCGGATCTTCGTGAAACTTGCCATGCATATGCAGAAAGCCCACGCACAGGCAGTAACCATCTCCGATTTTGGAAATTCTTCCTAGAAAAAAAGTTGACGTCATAATATCGCCGCTAATGGAAATCGCCTACACCATTATCTCCGAGACTAGGCAAGCTGTTTGAATTTTGTTTGCGGGAATCAAGCCGGGCATTAGCACAGATAATTATTTATCGCAAACCTGATACATCACAATGATGTCATATTCGTTTTTATGACGTCATCATGAAGAGGACGAGGATCTTCGCTCATTTGAGCTTGTTTTATCAATGGGTGCACCCAGTAAAGAAAACAAGTTCGAATTGCGAACATACCCCGTGGGAGTTCATTCGTACAACTCTCAGGTGAGCGATAACACGGACGACAGATAGTTTTGAGATTTGGTAAGATTTTCATCGCATCAGAAAAAGAAACCAGAACACCTCACAAGAGTGACGCTAGTTTCATATCATCATTTGCGACTTAATTTTGTGTCGGGCATCGCCCAGCGCATATAATTTTTTTTTTTTAAATCACAATTTTAAGAAAATGGGCCGAAAGGGCCGTTTCTCCGTCCAAAGGGCCGGAATCGCACTTTGGGCTCAGTTAATGCCTGGGGAATGGTCTCTAGAATATACCTGTCAAGTTTGGTTTGGTTCCGTCCACTAACAACAGCGAAATAACAATTTTAAGAAAATGGGCCAAAATGGGCCGTTCCTCGGCCCAAAGGGCCTCAATCGCACTTTTGGCTCAGTTAATGCCTGCGCATATGTCTAGTATATGCCTGTCAATTTTCATCGAATTCTGTTCACGAATAATGGAGAAATAGACGTTCAAATGAACTGTACACCAGAAAAGAGAGAACGCGAGCGGCGCTTGGACCCCGTGGGGTGGAAGACCCCACGGGGTAAAAACAAGTCAGGAGATCTTCTTGTGATTATCTTTATTTTTAACTATGGAAAAATGGCTTTATGTAAAACCAGGAAGGGAAAAATTTGAGAGAAATGGGGTGGAACACAGTTCTTTAGACCTGAAGGCCTTTATACTCTCACGCATTGTTGTGGAGTAAAAGGTGGTGGAATCGTGTAACACTGTTCAACAGTTTAAGGAAACCTGGACTGTAAATGATACACTTTGTAGTATTTCCGCACAAGGTACTTTACTCTGATTTGTGTAAATGTGATATTTGTTTTTTTGTTGATCTTTCATGTCTCCTTCTGTCTTGGTTGTGCTTTCTCTCTTAAAATGCTTCTCCTTATCCACTGCAGCCCTGAACATGGATTAGCAGAGATTAGGAAAGTGAGCAAGTGAGCAACATTCAAGAGAATTGTGGCAATTCTAACAAAAGCACGACCTCTACTACTAGTTCTACAACTACGACTCATCATCATTTCGTATGCAGCTGATGCAGTGCCCCTTGTTCACAGTAAGCTGGTACTCGTTTTGTCGACCTCGGAAGGATGACAGGCTGAGTCAACCCACCTTGTCTTATTTAACAGACCAACAGGGGCTCAAACTCAAGAGCCTAAGAAAATAAGCCAGCCACCTAAAACGTGAAGCCAACATCAAGCTTACTACTATTACTAGTATGACTACATCGACTATACCACTTCTTTAATGGCCCCAATTTTCCCATAGTCTTGTGGGGTCAGTCAGGCAAAGTGAGCCCAAGTCATTCAACGCATGGCCAGCTGGGCTTGACGTTTGCTTTGAATGTAGTTGGAATTTGTAATTTGTCCATGGTGCCAGCGATAACTTATGTACACTTTATGAAGCACACCGAAGGATATTTAACGTTTATGAGAGGAATTTATATGACGCAACTCCCTGTATATAAAAGCACCAATTATAGAGTTTATATTCAGGTTCGGGAATCAAACCCAGACCAGACAGCTCAAAGCTGAATATGCGACCTCTGTACCATTGATCTTTTGACCAACACTGATATTATTTAGGATCCATATTCTTATTTAACTTATCATCCGAGGAAATGTATATTCGTACAAATTGAGAAAACAAATCAGATAATTAAATACGTTAACATTGTTTAATTATAAATAATTAGTTACTGCCACTCACTATTGCTCCAAATGGTAATGTATTAACGATATATTTATTCAAGTGAACTTTACAGCCCAATCATGAATACCTTGTACAGAATAATGAAATGTACAAACTACATAAAGTACTGTATATGTAGTTCATACGTGGAGTGGACAGACAGGTAATACGTCTGTACGAACGAGGTATTAACAAATAGTATAGTCTAACAATTGGAAAGGTTTGTTTTTTTACTTTTCACTCGATGCAATGATATATGATTATTGATTAGTGATTAAATTTGGCATAATCTATAAGGGATCTGATAAATATTTAAGCAAACTTCATCACATTATTAACTTATTATCATCAATACTGATAAGTGTGTGTGTGTGTGTGTGTGTGTCCTCCATAACTCCAAAACCATGAAACCTAGCGGCCCCAAACTTTACATACATAAAGGGAACTCCAAAGGAGTGCATGAGTGAAAATTAGGTGTTTGGGTTAATTAAAAGACCCCTTTTGAAGATAATTAATGGGGTGCTCATCATGATCGAAAAACCAAAAAAATCCTTACCGAGATGGCAGTACACTATCTTGGTAAGCCTGCTGTCACCTCGTTGGGGGTCTTAAACACCATTTTGTTTCAGCCTGCTCAATGATGCCTTGACTTGGAACAGGCTGCACCAGTTTCTTAAAACAAAGCGCTCAAAAATATATTTTTTGAGAATTGTTCAATATTTTGCAGCTTGATAAATATAATGTTTGTCTCAAAACATGTGCTTAATTGTGGTAGTCCAAGAGATGTATGTTAGATCACAGACAACGCCAGGTACCTTTGTGGGCCGAGAGAGGGGGAGGGTGGATGTGGGATGAGGAGCCTGGCGTTGTTGGGCAATTAATATATAAAGCTGCCTAAGTGAGTAATTAATTGTTTTATAATGTATTCCAATATTTGTGTTTGGTGACATTACATCTCGAGAGGGAAGACCCTCTCGTGAGCAGACCCGAGCTGCTCCTCTGGTTGGCAGCGAGTGCCCCGGAAGGCAGTGGGGGAAAGAGAGCGGCACTTGTATATTATATGTGGAAAAATTGCGTGGCTTAGCTGGTGGTTTATTCAGATAGCTCAGATGGCAGAGCACTGGAATAGTTTGCCAGACAACCTGGGTTCGATTCCTGGTCAGGGCATGTAATTTTTCCACATATGCTTCTGACATTACATTGCATAATCAGCTTGGTTTTGAATTGAAAATACAGTTTCAGGTCACTTCTTGTCCATTACCCCTTCAAGGATCGAGGTACACATATGTCCCTAAACTTTAAGTGGTGCACCTTTGATATTTTCCCTGAAATTTTAGATTACTTTGTACATTGGCAAACATTGCAGCCAACAATGGGTAAGAGATTTTGTCCTTTCCATAATTACCTCTGCCTGTGAGCAGGATATCTCAAAAAGTTGTGCACAGATTCGGACAAAGTTTGGTGGACAAGTTCTGTGTGTGACGAGGAAGAATTGATTCGATTTTGGTGAAGATCCAGATCCGGCTCTGGATACGAGAATTTTTAAAGTGATTCTTCGCCATTGAGAGATAGGGTCAAAAAACGATACATAGCACAATATCTCAAAAAGTTGTGGACTCGTTTTGACAAAACAAGGAGGATGGTTGGTTAGGTAACAGGAACAAGCCAATTAGATGTTACTTCAGGTCTGAATCCAGATCCGGCCTATCGGTGTGATACAAAACGTAAACTGTTCAGTCTGGTGGAGGTATGCACTCTACCTTTTCTTTTGTTTTTGTTGATTGGAAAAACTTGTATTTTTCGTCACGCATACTTTTGAATTTCAATAAAAATTTTCAAGTTAGCGAAACTAATAACAAAATTAGAGTTTGATCTGAAAATTTCTTTCAAGATGCTTGTGGTGCTCAAAGGGTTAAGAGGACTCACCTCAAATCAACTTTTGGTGTTTTATGAACTGTTGTGATCATCTCTTATTATTAGTTTTGTGAAGAAGTCTAACCATTGAAACACATCATAAGCTCACTCCCTATCTCTGT
>NC_140971.1:98787546-98872546 GCF_056783735.1 Eptatretus burgeri
CCCATATCTTCGCTCCACGGAAAGATACAGGTTAGCCGCTGACATTTTGTGATATGTCACAACAGGGCCTACAAAAATTATATTTTGGTCAAAGTTGTGTGACCTATATCTTCTGAGATCGGTAGGGGTCAAAGTTCATGACGTTGCCAAATACGTATTCTCTTCTAGCGAATGCAGCCCTTCGTCCATGAGCCAGACCAGATTTGACCACCAAATTGAGGGACTAAAAGCCACTATGCTTTTCAGTTACCTTGATGTCTGTGGAGTTTGGAATCGTGTGATGGACGCTTCTCATGCCCAGCTAAATGGTATTTTGGCGGCCATCTTTTAAAATGGCTGTTACTTTTCAATGACCTTGATATATGTCAGTAAATTGGCCATATCTTCACAATGGCTTAACATAAACACATGATGTCACATTCATATGATTCAGTATAAAATTCTGCATCTTTGGGTGTGAATTTTTTTCAGTAATGTTAATTACTTTTATAATTTATGAACACAAATGTTGTGAAAAAGTGGCATTTTGTAACATTTTTTTCCATATTTGTTCACCTAAAATCACCATAAATATCAAAGTTTACTGATTTCAAGGTATTTATGCATGACTTGGTTATTTTACATTAATATTAGTGATATAGAGTCCTAATCATAGCACTCTTTCAAATCATATAGCAAGGAATTGAAACATATACATGCCAGTCAAATCTCGCATGAGTTGTCTTTTTTGTCCAGTATTATCACTGTAACATTGTAATCTCAGTTCAGGGGACCTATATAATTCATTAACAACTATTCAGTAGGGTTTTTCTAATATTTTGACTTACTTTCAATTAAATTAATTGTTTTGATCAATTATTTTTTCATATTATTTTGCATTTTTAATACTTTTCTTAACAGTTTTATAGGATCAAATTTATTTTCAATCTGTTAATCCAAGGATTAGGCTGCTTTCCTATTTAATTCATAGATAAATGTATTAAAGTAATCAAAATAAAATTATATTTGATCTGGCCCCCTCATCACTGTAACCTTTGAGATAGTCCTTCAGTGAAGCTGTGCTAAAAATAGAAATGATGACAGCAAGTAACCAACTAACAGAATTTAGGTCACAGAAGTGATGCAGCCAAATGGGGTGTGTGAGATGTTTAAAGATGAGCTAACAACTGAAATGTAAGTATTACACAGTACAACCCCTTTAGTACACTATTGTTGGGAGCCAAAAGTGCCAACCATGAGTTAAGTAAATAAAACAGTGTACTACATTTGCAGAAATACATGTATATACAGGCCACATGATTTGTGCTATTTCAAATGATTGTGGTATTTATGATATTACCAGATATAAACAACAAAATATATTTCATTATCATTGTTAAAGCTGCTGTTTCATCCATATATTACCATATGTGTCCTGTTTTTTAAATATTTGGGATCCAAGCTAAAACCCCTGTAAGGCCCTCTAAAATAACATAGCATTGTTGATAAAACATATCATTGCAGCTTCTGGAACTGATTTATTTTTAATATTTCAGAAACCTGTTGCCACTTACCATATCAGCATGGCAGAAGATGAAGTTGAGCCGAAACGTTTGAAGACAGAGAGCGGTACATGCATTATATGTGGGGGAAAAATCTCCACTTTATGATTTATCATCCCCCAGAGATGAAGAATCATGGAAAACCCTGTGCCAAGCTGCTGAGATTCAACATTTTCAGCCAATTATCCATACGGCTGAAAACAGTGAAACCAACTTTTTTAATATTAAATATCACAGGCTGTCACAATTTATTAATCACAGATTAAATATCACAATTTCACCCATAAAAAGAAACTTTTAATTGTGAAGAAACAAGAGTACATAAATGAACAAGACTCTTTAAGGACTAGACATTCAACAAGGCAAGCATCTAGTACACAATCAAGAGTATACGATACGATATGCATCTTTTGCCAAAGCAAGAGCAAATACATTAAAGGAACTAATAGCCGGGAACTAATGAAGCCAGCAGTTGAGCTAAGTGCTGACAAAACCATTCGTGATATTGCAACTGAACTTCAGGATGACATAATTTTATCTATTACTACTCGAGATATTGTTGCTGCTGAAGCACACGATCACAAAACATGTTACAGGAATTATACAAGGGGACAAACTGAAAGAATCTCTTCTGAATGCAGTGGTGCAGACAATCCTTACCAAAAACAGGAGAGGGCTGCATTCAACAAGGTGTGTGAATATATCCGTACCGATGTCTTCTCAAACCCTCGTATTGTTGCACTGTCTGATCTCACTGCCAAAGTTGTATGCTTCATGGAAAGTAATGGGTTTGAAATTACAGAGGCAACCAAAAATCACATGCGACGCAATCTCTCTGCAGAGTTTGGAGATTCTTTGCATTTCTTCACAGTTCCCCGCAGAGTATATATAAGGCCAGACAACTTGACAGTAGACTCCAATGCAGTTGACTATGTTCAGTTAAAGGAAGAATATGACATTCTTGTGAAGCAACAAGATCTAAAATCTATGATAATTCAAGTAGCCCAACTTTTACGTGAACAAGTAAAATGTGGAATCAAAGAGCAGCCTTGGCCCCCTGACCCTCGGGAACTTAATATCACATACATATCCTTCCCGGATTGTCTTGTGCAGTTCCTGAATCTCTTACTTAATGGTAAGAATGCAGCATTCTCCCATAATGAGAGGCTTTCATGGTCCATTGCCCAAGACATTGTCACAGCTGTATCAGTAGGCAAAGTAATCACCTCAAAGCATATTTTGATTCCATGGGTTATAAAGACTCTGACAGGAAATGTGGAACTGATCAAATTCATGAACCGGCTGGGACATGCATCTTCTGACTCCACCTTAGAGGAGATTGAAACTGCACTATGTATTGAAAAGCTAAAGAGTGCAGAATATTATCATTTCCCTCTTCCTTCCAATATACATTCTTTCATCCCAACTGTACTGTCATTTGACAACATCGATAGACAGGAGGAAGTACTGAGTGGAGCTGGAACTTCTCATCGTGTGAATGGCATAATCATTCAGCCAACATCATCATCATGTCAGCCACAAAAAGCAGTTATGACAGTAAACAAGAAAGACAAAAGGAGATCAATCTATCCAAATGAGAGACAGCTTCCTCATTATATCTCTGGAAAACGAGAAGGCCACCATCAGTACCAGTGACTGAACTTCCTGAGAATAATGCAGCATTGACAGCTTCACAAAAGAATCACCTTTGGATGATAGCACGGGAACAAGATACTGACAATCAGACGATCACTTCATGGACTGGATTTAATATACAAACCAGAAGAGATATTGTAATTTCACAAGACACTGTGGGTTACCTACCAGCTATAAATGCCCCAGCTCCAGAAATGGCAACTGTTCAAGAAATTATGTATCAGTCACTAAATATCCAAAAGTCGCTTCATCTTCAAAACATAGCAGTAGTAATGGATCAAGCTCTATAGGCCAAAGCAACAGAAGTGGCTTGGAAATATCCAGGTAAATATGGAAGCATTGTTCTGATGCTCGGAAATTTTCATGTGATGTGCAACTTTCTGTCCATAATTGGCAAGCTCTTTGGAGATGCAGGGCTACGTGACCTGGCTGTGGAAGCAGGAGTCATTGCTGAAGGATCTATAAATAAAGTCCTTGAAGGAAAGCAATACAACTGGGCAGTGCGTTTCCACAAACTCACCTATGAAGCAATGATGAGGTTAATATGGAGAAGCTTTGTACACTGGCTTGAAGAGAATCATGTTGAAGATCTTGAAAAGTTGAATCATACCATCCAGGCAGTCCACAAGCTATGTAATGACACATGTGTAGCAACTTATGATGCTGCAGTTAAGGATGAATCATGCAACAGAATTTTGCAGATATTAAGTGCTTACTTAAAGGTTCTGAAAACTGACAAAGGCCCATTGGCAGCATTTTGGATGACATGTGGAAATGATCGAAATTTTGCTTGGGCTTCTTCGTGCCGACAGAGAAGGTGACTGGCAACTACATCTTGCATGCATCAGAAAAATGATTCCATGGTGTTTTGCAATGGACAAAACCAATTATGCAAGGTATCTTCCAGTCTACTATGCCCAGATGTGCCAACTTCAGAAGACAAGCCCAGAGTTGTATGCTCACTTTGTTGGGGGTGGATTTTCAGTTCAGCTAAGCAGCTTCAATCAATTTGGTCGAATAGCAGTGGATCAAACAACTGAAGAGACTGTCAATAAGGACACCCAGACTGCAGGAGGAACATGTGGCTTCAGCCTGAAACCAGGAACTGTTGCCAGGTATTATCTTACAGCTGAACATCGAGGTATGGCATTGAGGCAACTGCATGAACATGTATCTGCTTGATGTGGAGGAATTAGTCATACAGATTTACAGCATTCACGAATCAAGCAAGATGAGTCTGATGTTCCATCAATGGTTGATCTGTTGGAGAACAGTTGGTCAAGTCTTTTTCATCAGGATCCATCAGATCTCATTAACCTGTCCACTGGAGCAGTGGCCACTCCTGAAATATCTAATGACATTTTCAAGGCACAGGAGAAAGGAGAAGAAGCCTACCAGAATTTCAGGGTGCAGAGACTTGAGATCTCTCATGATCAACTGGATGACCACTTCACCAGCACCTGAAATGGTCATAGACCTAATTTCATGCAGATGCACTCGAGCATGCCGACCATCAGAATGCACATGCATGTTGAATGGGATCAAGTGTACAGCAGCATGTAAGCTTATGGAATGTGCTAACATGGTTGATGAAGACAGTGATGACCACTACCAGGATGCAGCAGATATGTGTGACAGTGAAGACGATGATTAATAGCAATCTCATATACATGTACTTTCTATTCTGGCAATATGCTGTTTAGCATTCCTATAATAAACTAATTTCATGCAAGAAAATAACTGATAAAAATCAATTAGAATTATTCTTACTTTCTATGAATGATGATACAGTCTATATCATGTTATTCAGATGTACAATATGTGGTGAAACATAATCAAAATATAAAACAGCCGATACTGCAAAAGTGGTAGCTTGTTCATATTTTTATATAGACCTGTTTAGCAGGGAAAATGTAAAGGTATCATCATTGACCCTGTGAACATATCCAAAAAGGTGTAAGAAATGTTTACCTATTTAAGTTACATCTTATGTGAGCATCTTGAACATAAATTACACTGATATTATTGGACAAACATAATGACTAACACTGCAATTGGCCATTATATTTGATTCAATTCTCAGTTATATAAAGTGAAACAATGGTATAATTAGGACTCTATATCACTAATATTAATGTCTAATAACCAAGTCATGCATAAATACCCTGAAATAAGTCAACTTTGACATATATGGTGATTATAGGTGAAAAAATGTGGAGAAAATGATAAAAAACGTGACTTTTTCACAACATTTGTGTTCATAAATAAAAAAGTAATTAACATTACTGAAAAAAATACACACCGAAAGATGCAGAATTTTATACTGAATCATATGAATGTGACATCATGTGTTTATGTTAAGCCATTGTGGAGATATGGCCAATTTACTGACACATATCAAGGTCATTGAAAAGTGGTGGCCATTTTAAAAGATGGCCGCCAAAATACCATTTAGCTGGTCATGAGAAGAGTCCATCACACAATTCCATACTCCACAGACATCAAGGTAACTGAAAAGCATAGTGGCTTTTAGTCCCTCAATTTGATAGTCAACAATTCATTTTTGATGTCTGGCTCACTGACTACCTCAAGTTAACCTCCGCCATCGAAGATCGGAGGTTAGGTTACTGTTTTCACCCCTTTCTGTTTGTTTGTTTGTTTGTTTGTGAACAGTATTACAGTAAAAACTCCTCGACGGATTTCGACGAAACTTGGTGGGGGGATTAGGTATGGTCCAAGGATCATGCCATGAGATTTTGGACTTGGTCCAAAATCCAATATGGCCGCTATGGCGGCCATTTAAAAAAAATATTTGAATTTTTTGTTTTTTGCATTTCGACATGTTTTTAGTGATTTCCAACCCCACCCCCCCCCCAAAAAAAAAAATTGTTAGTGAAAAAAAAATTTTTTTGCAACTTTTTTTTCAACAAAATTTCGATTTTTTTTTGCATTTCTACATGTTATAAGTGATTTCCAACAAAAAAAAACACGCCAAAATTATAATTGCGGCTGATTTTGGAACTTCAGGTGGATATACCCACGTAAAATCAATTTCTGTCTCAAGGGATCTAGTTATGACGAATGAATTGAGTATGTAAAAGTTAAAAGTAAAAGGGAAAGTTGCAAACTATAACTCTGTGAGCACTGTTGACGTCAAATTGAATGAATAGGATATCAGGTTCACTTGAGTGACCTAGCAGTATTGGCGGCGGAGGTTTTGCACTCTACCGAGTGCTCCCCCTCTAGTTTAACCTGAAATCACAGACACTTTTCTTGTTATCTTCACCACTGAAGGTGAAGGAGGTTATGTTTTCAACCCTTTCTTTCTGTCTGCCTGTTTGTGTACAGGATATCTCAAAAAGTTGTGGACAGGTTTGGTGTGTGACAAGGACAAAGTGATTAGATTTTCGTGAAGACCAGAATCCGGATCTGGATATGAGAATTATTTAATTTTTAAAATGATTCTTCACCATTGAGAAATTGGTCCAAAAACGATATAGTACTACATAGCATGATATTTCAAACATGTATTGGGCCCAATATGTTGTCGTGGATCAGGTATTATGTGGTGGAGGTATGCGCTCTACCGAGTGCCCTTCTAGTTCTTAGTGCTGCATTGGCTGTGATTTGATGTGAATGTAATTTTTGTCAACGCATTGCATAAAATATTTTGTCGAGTTCCTTATCTTGGTTTAACCAAGTGTTGTATGTTTATTCCGTATGAACTGATACCATGTTGTATAAGCAAATCAAAACATGTTATATCAAGCGAGCAAGCTGCAGCCCCATCTTTGTCTGCTGATTTGCAGGAAGTGGAAAGCTGGTGAATCACCTGCATTGTTCCATTATCAATACTTCCAAGCCCAGAAAACTTACTCTAGTGTATCTACATAATGTAGTTGGAGCTTTGGACGAACAAAGTGTGGTGACCTTTCTTGGATTGATCATACATCCAAGCAGGGAGGGCCATGGAATCATCAGCAGAACAAAGTCACTCCTCAGCTCTCTGCTCTTAACAATCTACAAAGCCTGAATCTGCAGTTCCAGGAAGTACGTATTTCCTAAGTGTGATGCTGATACCAGATCTCACTTGGTGCTCTTGGAAGTGGTAGAAGGAAAGGTCTTGTGACTAAATGGAGTAACTTAGCATGAGAGTAGGTTGGAGACAGCAACCGCTCAGGGTGGTACTACCGCTCTGACTTAGGCGTGTTAAAGTGGTGCCTGGAACCATCTTACACTCTCTGTCCATGTCAGGATTGCTGGTCTTACTTTCTGTCTCACTCAAACTATAGCTGCCGGGCTTGCTTTCATATCTCTTTTTTTGCAAACAAACATCATACACTTTTCATCATACATTTTTCTTACTCACTCATTTTCCCTCCTCAATTTACACTCACTCTCTTTTATTTCGCTTTCCTCTCATTTCCCTCAGACAGCCTCCAATGAAATATAAACATGACAAAGTCCGAAAAGTTAATGGCCCCAAGTTTCCGGAATTTTTTGTTGTTGTTGTACACATTGTCGAGGCTCGTATGAGAGCTAACACACAACGCACAGCAAGGGGGGCATGGGACAACAGGGGGGGGGAGAGGGAAGGACAAAACAGTGGGGAACAGAGACATTTGGAGATCTGTGGAAGGGAGAGGGATGGGGCAGGGAACATGGGGAATACAAGATGGACATTACAGGGACTTTCAGGAAGGAAAGCAGGAAATATGAAGGAGGTTGGTGTGGGTGGATTAACGGGAGTAGAAAAGATCATAGTTTTGGGTGGGGGATGATAAGAGATGGTGGTGAACAGTTATTTTGAAGACCTGGAGGGAAGAGTGGGATTGAAGAATGTGTGGGAGTTTATTCCAAAGGCGGGGAAAAAGAGGAATGAAAGAATGAGGGTGAGCAGTGATTTTGGTAGTTTTACCAGAAGGGAGTTGTTGGCGGACCTTGAGCGCCCTGCGGAAATATGGTGGGGATAAATCGCAGACAGAGCGGGGGGGGGGGGCAGGGGGGTGAGACCGGGGAGGAGATGGTAGAAGACAGAACGACCACCGACCAGCCTGCGGTGAGGGAGTGAGAGGCCCAAAGACTCAACCTCATCACGGGAGATACCAATGATCCTAAATGCCTTGGTTTCCACAGCGTGAAGCCGATAAAGGTGGGAGGCAAGAGCACCAGCCTGGAGGGGAGAGCAATACTCCATCATGCTGCGGAAGAAAGCTTTGTATGTGGTCAGGTGTTCAGTTGGACCGAGGAACGACTTTGCATCATGCGGAAGGAGAAAGGACTTTCCAGTGGATTGTTGAGAAAGGAGATGGGGGGGTGGGTGGGGGGTCCAAACAGTCTTTTTCGGAGAGCCATAATGAGAGTGTGAGATTTGTCTGGATTGAAAGACATGTTCCACGTGTTGGACCAGTTTGTGATTTTACCCAGATCTGCAGAGAGTGAAGAAGCTGCGGCATGCCGGTCTGAGAGATGACATATGGTACAGCAGAGGGTGGAGTCATCAGCAAAGAGATAAAGAGATTTTCCCAAGAGTCGGAGAGATCATTGATGAAAACCAAAAAAATAACAGGGCCCAGAACGCTGCCTTGAAGAACTCCAGCCTGGACAGGAAGAGGGGATGAGAGAACTCCAGTAAGGGCCACACGATGACTGCAACAGGAGAGGAAGTCTGCGAGCCATGAGTGGAGATGGCCTTGGATACCATAGGAAGAGAGTTTGGTGAGCAGGGCAGGGTGCCAGTGTGTTAAAAGCATGCGATATGTCTAGGGATATGGCTCTGATTTCATGTCTGGCATTGAGGACTTCCATATATTGTTTGGAGAGCAGAAGCAGCATATGCAGGGTAGAGTGACCTGGTCTGAAACCAAAATGATGATTGGAAATCAGGCCATTGGAGAAGAGGAAGGATTTAATGTCTGAAGCGATGATGGATTCCATCACCTTGCTGATGATTGTGAGAAGGCTGTTTGGTCTGTAGTTGCAGGGATCTGTTTTTGCACCTTTTTTATGCAGAGCAGTGATGTGAGCAGATTTCCAAGCAGAGGGCAGATGACCTTGAGCAAATGAGAGGGTGAATAGAACAGATAGAGGGTGAGCAAGAGCAGAGGAGCAGCTTTTTAGGACATGTGGGCTGATGCTGTCTGGACCGATTGCAGAATCTGAGTCGAGGGCATTATGGGGTGCGAAGAATCTCTGGTGATCTGCCTGTCTCTGCTGCCAATGAGAGGGGGGGGGGGTATCAGGCAGTAGTCGTATCGGTCCCTCCCAAGATTCTTGCCTTTTGAACTAACGTGACTCTTTTTCAATTCATTTCACCAACATCTGTGATCTTTCTTCAAATCTTTCCTCTGTTGAACATCATCTAGCAAGCTCCTCTCCTCAGAGACCCAATTATCACGTGACGTCCTTGTTAATTCTTAGAACATTTCAAACTACAACCTTCACTCACGATTCCGCTTCAAAGGAGGAATCTGTGTCTACTCCAACATCAACATGCCTGCTGTACACCTTGTGGACCTCAAATCTCCAAACGTTGATGTCATTTGGCTTAAGATTTGTCTCGCGACCATCACTGTCTTTCTCTATTTCACTTACTGCTCTCCAAATTCGACAAACTTTATAGCTTTCTTTGACTATCTTAACTCTTGCCATGAGGCCATGACATCTGAACACCCTCAAGCAGAATTTCTGTATCTTGGAGACTTCAATGTGCACCACAGGGAGTGGCTGAAATCCTCCTACACGGATGTTTGGGGGCAGGGTGGGGGGGGGGGTTGAAGCTCTTACATTTTCCATTCTTAATGATTTGGAACAAATTATCACCCACCCGACCCATATCCCAGATCGTCATGACCACACCACCAATACTTTGGATTTATTCTTCACTTCCAATCCGTTGCATTACAACTACACAATTTCACCTCCAATTGGTTCTTCTGACCACAATCTTGTGAACATCGCTTTACTTATCACCACTTCTTCTCATCCGACTGCTCTGACGAAACGCCAGTATTAGCATTTCAATAATGTTGACTGGACTAGTTTACAAAACTTCTTTTCTGACTTTCCCTGGAAAGACTACTGCCTCTCCTCGGGCGATGCCTCTATCTCTGCTGAACGTATAGCTGAGGTTATTGTTGCAGGAATGGAGGCTTATATCCCTTCCTCTTCCAAGTCTATCTCTCCGCCAAATTCTTGGTTCAATAATTCCTGCTCTGCGGCATTTAATAGTTCAAACTCCTTTAATGGCAAGCCATCACAATCTCCTGTTATCAACTATTCCTATTCCTGATCTTTCCTTTTCTCACAGAATTTCCTCTCCAGTCCATCCACACTTCCACGTCTACCTCGTTTGTCAGCTTTTCCTGTTTTCTTTCGTATTCCTTATCTACTCAATATCTACTTAATAGAGATTCCTTCCTTATCTACTTAATAGAGTAGTTATTTTTTATAATTAATATTCCTTATCTACTTAATAGAGAATTATTAATATTCCTTATCTACTTAATTAATATTCCTTATCTACTTAATTAATATTCCTTATCTACTTAATAGAGAAAGACAGTGATGGTCGCGAGACAAATCCAATTACAGTAGTTCCCTTGTCCTACCTGGGGGACAGGTGTGCTCGTTTCTTCTCCATTAATCCGTCCTTTGCATGCCAACTCGCTCTGCTCCACCGCTCTGTCAATATCACCCCTCTCTGATTCATCTATTCCACAAGCCTCAGTTTTATTTCACATTTTCTTTGTAATACGCCTATTGTAGAAAAGAGGATAATCATGTATTTTTTTGTTTTTTGGTGGAGAGAAGTGAGTTTGGCCACATTTGACCTGCAATGTGACCTTATGTTTCTTTCACTGTTTGGTAGCATGCATTTTAATGTGTTACATGAGTTATAAAAGTGACACCTGCACTGGCCCAATCAACCCTCTTTTTGTAAATGTTCCCACTCGAATCCACTGGCATTCCTCATACCTTAAACTCCATGGCTCTCATGTTCCTGGTCACACAGGTGAACAGGGTCAGATTTACGCAAGGGCATCCGGGCACTTACCCTGAGGCCTCCAGCACCCAACACGTGCCCCGGGGCTTCCAGAACCCAACACGTGCCCTGGGACCTCCAGCATCCAACACGTGCCCCGGGGCCTCCAGCACCCAACACGTGCCCCGGGGCCTCCAGCACCCAACACGTGCCCCGGGGCCTCCAGCACCCAACACGTGCCCCGGGGCCTCCAGCACCCAACACGTGCCCCAGGGCCTCCAGCACCCAACACGTGCCCCAGGGCCTCCAGCACCCAACACGTGTCACGAGGCCTCGAGCACCCAACATGTGTCCCGAGGCCTCCAGCACCAAACATGTACCCCAGGGCCTCCAGCACCCAACACGTGCCCCGAGGCCTCCAGCAGCCAACACATGCCCTGGGGCCTCCAGCACCCAACATGTGCCCCGGGGCCTTCAGCACCCAACACGTGCCCCGGGGGCTCCAGCACCCAACATGTGCCCCAGGGCCTCCAGCACCAAACACGTGCCCCGGGGCCTCCAGCACCCAACATGTGCCCCAGGGCCTCCAGCACCAAACATGTGCCCCGGGGCCTCCAGCCCCCGGGGCTCATTCAGGATTATTGATTGTTGTGAATTATTGCTTATTATCCCTATATAACCAGTGTCGCAAACTTAGCACAAAAAGAGGCATTCAATGGATATTTGAGAAGTCTGGTTGGAAAATGTTTCACTAATCTAGTCCGTATTCACTTGTCCAATGGATTTTTTACCTTCACTGAAGGAGAAGGTATTGCGTTTGGGTCATTTTGTCTGTTTGTTACTTGCAAAATGGAAGATTTTTCAAGTACATTGGTCAGTCCATTTTGTTATTCTATCTGTCTATCTGTCAATTGGCTACAGGTCACAATTTAAAACCGATCTTCATGAAACTTCACTAAGTTATAGGTACAGGTAGTCTCCACTGAGAAGCCCATGGATTTTGAGGTCAAAGGTCAAATTTCTAAAATCGTCATTTTTCATCTGATTGAATTGAAATTTGAACAGAATTTGCATATTGCGTCACTGAATTGGGAAACAAACTATTTTTGAGTTTAAAAGCTCAAAGGTCAACTCAAAATCAAACTTCTAAAATCAATTTCAATTGAAAAAATAATCAATTTTCATCTGATTCACCTGAGCTTTGATTAAAATTGTGAATTTTAATCTTAATGAAATGAACAATTTTATGTATCCATGGCAGCCTTTGGAGAGGGGGTGGATTTTGCATGTATTGTGGTTTGCACGACGTCTTTTGTCTGATTTGTTATCTTGCCAAAACGAAATTTTTGCAAGATATGTTAGTCAGCTTGAATGTATTTTTTATTTTTTGTTTGTTTGTCTGTAATCACGTATGGATCACTCTGCAGAGCACAGTTATCATTAGAAATTTTTGTAACTTCGCATATCAGAGACCTATGGAGGTCCCTTTCAGCGCATAAAATTTTCAAGGTCAAGGTCAAAGGTCAAGGTCACTTTGTCGCAAATCAGGGGAGTCGACGAAACCCTTATTTTTTGAGTAATTTTGACCAGATCATCTTCAAACATCATGGGAATATAGTTCATTGTCTGGCGCTCAGCTGATTAATTTTTGGTGGCGATCGGCGTTGACCTTCATGGTTAGCGTTGGAGGTCAAAAGTATTTGACCCCAAGGTCAAATTTTGAAATCTTAGGTACCATATCGTGTAATACCTAAAATTGAACACCTTGATGAGTGCTTTCTAGATATGTCAAGCTTGAGACATTATGACGTCATTTGGTGACGTTATGAGGCAAACGCATATTTATCTTGCCAAAACAAAGTTTTTGCAAGATATGTTAGTCAGCTTGTATGGTTTTTTTATATATATATATTTTTTGTTTGTCTGTAATCACGTATCGATCACTCTGCAGCGCACGGTTATCATTGAAAATTTTTGTAACTACGCATATCAGAGTCCAATAGAGGTCCCTTTCAGCACATAAAAATTTCAAGGTCAAGGTCAAAGGTCAAGGTCACTTTGTCGCAAATCAGGGGAGTCAACGAAACCCTTATTTTTTGAGTAATTTTGATCGGATCGTCTTCAAATTTCATGAGAATATAGTTCATGGTCTGGCGCTCAGCTGATTAATTTTTGGTGGCGATCGGCCTTGACCTTCATGGTTAGCGCTGGAGGTCGAAAGTTTTTGACCCCAAGGTCAAAGTTTGAAATCTTAGATACCATATCGTGTAATATCTCATATGAAAGCGCTTGATAAGTGCTTTCCAGATCTGTCAAAAGTTTGACGCTATGACGTCATTTGATGATGTCATGACGAAAAAACGGATTTTTCATGAAAATTTTACTTCCTCAGTTCTCATCAAAATCTCTTGATATTTCATGTACAACGGTCCTGGAGAGATACCATTAACCGTACGAAAATATAAAGGTCAAGGTCACAAAAAGGTCAAGCATCAAGGTCGACGAAACCCTTATTTTTTGAGTAACTTTAATCGAATAAATAAGACACTCATGTTCAAATTTTGGCAAGATACTGGTCACCCTGGGGGTGACATTGTTTTTTTTTTAGTTTATTATCTTGCCAAAACGAAGTTTTTGCAAGATATGTTAGTCAGCTTGTTTGTTTTTTTTTGTTTGTCTGTAATCACGTATCGATCACTCTGCAGAGCACAGTTATCATTGGAAATTTTTGTAACTTCGCATATCAGAGTCCTATAGAGGTCCCTTTCAGCGCATAAAATTTTCAACGTCAAGGTCAAAGGTCAAGGTCACATTGTCGCAAATCAGGGGAGTCGACGAAACCCTTATTTTTTGAGTAATTTTGATCGGATCGTCTTCAAACTTCATGGGAATATAGTTCATTGTCTGGTGCTCAGCTGATTAATTTTTGGTGGTGATCGGCCTTGACCTTCATGGTTAGCACTGGAGGTCGAAAGTTTTTGACCCCAAGGTCAAATTTTGAAATCTTAGATACCATATCGAGTAATACCTCATATGAAAGCGCTTGATAAGTGCTTTCCAGATCTGTCAAAAGTTTGACGCTATGACGTCATTTGATGACGTCATGACGAAAAAACGGATTTTCATGAAAATTTTATTTCCTCAGTTCTCATCAAAATCTCTTGATATTTCATGTACAACGGTCCTAGAGAGATACCATTAACTGTACGAAAATATAAAGGTCAAGGACAAAGGTCAAGGTCACAAAAAGGTCAAGCATCAAGGTCGACGAAACCCTTATTTTTTGAGTAACTTTAATCGAATAAATAAGTCACTCATGTTCACATTTTGGCAAGATACTGGTCACTCTGGGGGTGACATTGTTTTTTTTTGTTTGTCTGTCTGTCTGTTTCTTTGTCTGCACAGAACTTTCATGTTTTTCTCCGCAACTGCTTGTCGGATTGAGACGAAATTTTCACCATCGGTGTGACTACTCATGCAGAATGATTGAATGATAATTATGATGTCAAAGGTCACGTGGTGTGGCAGTCATGTTGGAAAAACAGAAAAAAATTGGACCTCTGTATCTTTGAAACTGCACCAAGGAAAAAATTGAAACTTGGCAAGTTTTCATCATGGGGAATAAGTATGATTTTTTAAATGATGTCATAGGTGCTTTCATTATGACATCAAAAATGAATATGTAGAACGTTGCATCTGATCAGTATGAAAATTTTTGAGGGTCATCTGGGGATAAAATGGTGCACAGAAAAAATTGGATGCCATCAACGGTCACGTGATTCAGCAGATATATATATATATATATATATATATATATATATATATATATATATATATATATATATATATATATATATATATATATATATATATATATATATATATATATATATATGTGTAGTCTTCAAACAATCTTCTTCTCTGAAGTGGCTGAACAGATCGAGTCGAAACTTTACATGTATGACCGCCTATCCATGAAGAACAAATGATTCACACATATGATGTCATAGGTCACATGGTTTGGCAGCCATATTGGATTTACCCAAAAAACAATAAAAAAAATCTTCTTCTCCAGAGTGGCTGGACAGATTGAGGGACAACTTCACACAAATGTTCCGCAAGCCTTGGGTATACAAGTTTGTTAAGGAATAATTGAAAGGCCACATGGTTTGGCAGCCATATTGGATTGAAGAAAATATGAAATTATGCTTTCTCTGGAACCGCTAAATCAATCGACGTGAAACTTCACAATTATGATCTTGTAGTGATGGGGAATACGTGTTTTGGATTTCAACTTGATCGGAAACATGGTCTCGCAGTCAGAATTATAAAAAAAAATAATTGATCTGGGTTCTTTTTGACTTTTTTTTTAAATATGGCTCACTTGGTTGTGCCTGGATGGGTTTGAGGGTGGAGTAGTAGCAGCTGAAATGTGAATCCTATCCAGGTTCCTCTTGATGACTTCATGTTTTCTTTTTCCTTGTTTGGGTTCGTTCCTTCTGATGATTCCAATGCAGGACTGTTCCTGTTTGGTCTTCCATTTGAATTGAATTGAAGTTATTTTAATCCCATTCTCAATTCAATTGAATAATAATAAACATCATGGGCCAGGGCCAGGTGTCCAATCAAAACAGGGTTGCATCAAAGCAGGACGTCTTGGTACCCAGTCATCAGTGACAGCAGTTATAAAGTGGCAGTTCTCGTTATGTCTTTTATTAATTACATAACACACCAGTATGCAAACGCCACACAAAATACACCACACAAAACAAGTCCTGGCGAAGGTCTGCAATCGCCAGTTGCTCTTTCTAGTTACTTTCTGTGTTGGCGGTATCCGATACCAGGAAAATGTAAAGCAATGTTTCTCGTTTCGTTTCTTCTAGTTCCATTACTCTAATTAAACCAAATGTATCTTTGGAAGTTGTAACAGTAATACATTATCTTTTTGACAGGCTAAATGTATGCTTTGCCAATCTTCATTTGTGTCTGGAATCCCTTGGTGGTAATAAAAGCTCACAAAACACTCCTGTAATTATGTATTTTATCCACTAATTCACCAAGTGGAGCCTGCAATGCTGTTGAGGCAACTATGCAAATAGAAAATTCAAATAGGGGTGTCACAGAATAAGATAGGATGAGAGTTTAGGTTACCATCAGTGAAAAAGGTAGAAAACCACCGCTTTACTTCATCATTGGTGGCAGAAAGGGCCACCACCACCCACTGTGCCCCGGGGCCTCCTCCACCATAAATCCAGCACTACTGGTGAGCCATGAAGCACACAAAGCACAGTCGTCACTGCTGTGTCAAATTTGCCATCCCCACACAAATATCCTTCCAACTTAATGAAATAGTCAAAATTACAAACATAAAAAAGTTATAAAACGACAAATCAAACTCCACAAACACTTTACATTCTGATGATAATGAAATACTGTACAATCATACACAGCCAATTGGTTTGGCTTGGATAGGGTTTTTTATATATATATATATATGTATATTTTTTTACAGTACAGCACGTGACATCGTTTTCTATATTTATGTTAAAAATATAAAAATCATGTATATTTATACTCCACCTGTGTCTGGCATCATGCACATTTATACTCCATCCATGTCTTGCATCATGCATATCTATGCTCTGTTCATGTCTGGCATCATGCACATTTATACTCCATCCATGTCTTGCATCATGCATATCTATGCTCTGTTCGTGTCTTGCATCATGTATATTTATGCTCCGCCGGTGTCTTGCATCATGCACATTTATACTCCGTCCATGCCTTGCATCATGCATATTTATGCTCTGTTCGTGTCTTGCATCAAGTATATTTATGCTCTGCCCATGTCTTGCATCATGCACATTTATACTCCATCCATGTCTTGCATCACGCATATCTATGCTCTGTTCGTGTCTTGCATCAAGTATATTTATGCTCTGCCCATGTCTTGCATCATGCACATTTATACTCCATCCATGTCTTGCATTACGCATATTTGTTCTCTGCCTGTGTCTTGCATCATGTATATTTATGCGTTGCCCATGTCTTGCATCATGCACATTTATACTCCGTCCATGCCTTGCATCATGCATATCTATGCTCTGTTCGTGTCTTGCATCATGTATATTTATGCTCCGCCAGTGTCTTGCATCATGCACATTTATACTTCATCCATGTCTTGCATTATGCATATTTGTACTCCACTTGTGTCTTGCATCACACATATTTGTACTCTGCTTGTGTCTTGAATCACGCATATTTGTACTCCGCTTGTGTCTTGCATCATGCATTTTTGTACTCCGCTTGTGTCTTGCATCACGCATAATTGTTCTCTGCCTGTGTCTTGCATCATGTATATTTATGCTCTGCCCATGTATTGCATCATGTATACTTATGCCCTTCCCATGTCTTGCATCATGTATATTTATGCTCCCCCCTTGTCTTGCATCATGCATATTTATGTTCTGCCCATGTGTCGTGTTCCGCCTAACGCTAACCGCTGCAGCGGGTGAGAGCGACTCTTTCCTGGTCTGTCGTCAGGATGTGTGTGCATGTATCTCAAAAAGGCACACTTTGTACCGACACATTTGTAGTATTTTAAATTAAAGAAAAAGGTAATTTGAAACTCTGCAAGTGTTGGTGAAACTGTCTGAGGCATTCGTATTCAAGAATCGTGGCACGTAGGCCAATCCAGGATTGTGTTGATTAAATTGTATTGGATCGATCAGATTTTCGATAATGAAAAAAAACCTTGCTGGGTCCATGTTAATGTAATTGGATTAATTTTATCAACCATAGCTAACATGTCTAAATGAGTGTGTAAGAGATTGGAGAGAATTTAACAATTGAATTCATTTAGTCACTGGATTATTACAAAATATTCTACCAGATCCCCAGTTGTCATGAGTTTTGAATTGTGTAGGCCACAATACACGATGGAGATCTGCATTTGAGTATTTCAAGCCAAAGTTTTCATGAGAGTACTTCCATGTACATCGGGTTAAAAGGTCTGTTGACGATTCTTAGAACATGTCCCTGTTGTGCTTTCATGCAGGTGCTAAGTTCAGATATGGGGAACTATACCATCTGGCAAATTTAGTGGTGATTCCACAAGTTGTGTAATTGTGTAACTGCATCTGTAATGTTTATGTGTTCGATACCTGCAGCCGATGGTGCCGGCGTTGCGGCCACTGTTTTCTGGGCTGGGCATGCAGTCTCTCTGGGTGGGGACAGACTGAGCTCTACGAGTAGTGTTTGAAGGCTTCATCTGATACCATGGTGCGGAGTTTGTGTGTTTGTGTATACGAGTTTATATTGCACCACTGTTTATGTTCTTTAGAAGTGTGTGAAGGCCGATTCCGAGGTCCAATGTATCTCAATGAATACCGATCATCTCCAATTAGTCTCAATCCCAATCACTTTGTTTGTATTCTGATGGAGAGCAATAATGATATTGGAATGTTTTACTAACATTTTCCTTTCTTCAAACAGATGGGTCTGCATTGCATATATCTGAAGTTATTACTGATTGTATTTGCGAGTTTCAACACGAAAGGGATTCTTGACATCTGCAATCCTGATGGTAAAAAGTTTTTGTCACAAATATCCTTAACTGTGGAATTCCAACAATTGAATTATTGACATGACAGCTTAAAGTTGCTTTGAGTTGACTGGGCAACTCGTTTTGACTTGACAGCTTAAAGGTCTTTGCATAAAATCTGAACAAAATCAAGCTGGTTGAAGATTATGGTGCATTCAGTTATTTATTATTTGCTTTTGCTATTATATGAGACTTATTGTTCAAATTATTTTTCATGAATCATTTATACTTTGTTATTGGATCATATTCCTAATGTACGATTACAACATAAAGTTAAATGTCGATTAAATACAGATTTCTAAATTTCCATCCTTGTAACATTTCACAACCAAATCAGGTACCTGCGACAAGGCAATGACTTGATCTCCCCACAGACATTACTGGGAAATCCTTCGACAAGCTACATTTACTGCTTAATGGTATGTGTTTCATAATGTTACAGCCATCAGGTCATCCCAGTTGCCTGGTGCAAATCCTGGTGAGCCGCGTCAAAGTGGCCGCAGCGGCCGGCTGATGTTGAGCACCCCTGGCTGGATCACGTGTCTCTCGTCACATTACAGTACCATTGGGACACCTGAGCCAGTAGATACGCTGAACTAATCGGTGCCGTGTGCCTGATTTCAATTAACCGCTGAGCGGAGTGGGTGTGCACACAGCATGGTTTTTGTGGTGGATGCTAATTACCTGTAACAAATTAGTCCGTTAGCAGATGTACCAATTCCAATAGGGACCATTCACCCCAGGACCAAGGTGATTTACGTGTATATTGCGAAATGGTACATGGGGTGGGAATATAAGGAAGCAAACAACGATGAATGGCAATAAAACCCTTTACCCTCTTTCGAATCCACGCATACGGAACCAACGAATGAACAGGAGATTGCTTATCCTGCTCTGTCCTTAGCGGGTCCAGTCATACCACGAGAGATGGACAAGCCAGAGGCAGACAAGACAAGAAAATACCCAGTGATGCCTGGCAGGACACCTCTGGACCTTGATGAGGAGCAGAACCAATGTCCTTGCTGCAGACAAGCCAATATCCATGCCACACCCTAGCACGAGAAGAGAAAGGTGGGCACGGCTGGCTGGGTGGGGTGTGGCGCAGTACAGCAGCTCATGCCCACTCCATGAGGTTTCTCCAGTACCTGCTGCGGGCAT
This sequence comes from Eptatretus burgeri, assembly GCF_056783735.1. Classification (NCBI taxonomy): domain Eukaryota; kingdom Metazoa; phylum Chordata; class Myxini; order Myxiniformes; family Myxinidae; genus Eptatretus; species Eptatretus burgeri. The sequence goes on from NC_140971.1 coordinate 98,807,489, forward strand.
CTGCTCTCATGCTCCTCTCTGCAGGTGCTTTTATAATGTCTGGCCCCAGCTTCCACTATGACACACTTTGTCTCTCTCCTCTCAGCTGATATTTATTGGCCTGGGGGTCCCACTTGATGGGTGCAAGTACCTCCCGCCCCCGACCCGCCACACAGACGGTCCTCCTTTGTCTTGGGCAGGATTGATACTTGGCTTTCCAACCAAAACTTGTGCCTGAAGGTATACCAGGACGCTCAAAAGGACATAAAAGACAGATTTCAGAGGAAAAACATTAGAAAGGGGTGGTTTGTGGATGACAGCTTTAGACACACCTGCACGCACACACACACACACACACACACACACACACACACACACACACACACACACACACACACACACACACACACACACACACACACACACACCCGTCCATTTGTAGTAGATACCTGCGTGCTGTACTGCTTGAGCATTAGCATGCCCTTCACCAAGTGAAGATGTGCTTTGGCCAGGGTGGGGGGTGGGGGATGGGGTGGCATGGTATACTGGGATCATACGTTCCTTAATATTATTGCCAAACGATACCATTATTATTATTGTTGTTAATATTGTTAGTATTAATTAATAATATCTGCTTTGTTACAATGTTATTATTATTTTTGTTATTTTGTAATTATAATGTCATGCTGTGTGGAAGGACCTATTAAGCTGCCCTACATACCTTAACATGGTGTGTGTTTCATAGTGAAATCAAACATTAATACTCAAAACAACAAATCCAATTTGTACTGCGTTAGAAACTAAAACTGAAAACCATAATAAGAGAATGAACAAAGTGGACAAAATTTGTTATCTCAACAGACTGTAAACATGCATGCAGAGAGTTATTTCACTTTCAAAATGTTTGTTATCGGACAAATCAAATCACAAATTAACCATGATTTGTGAACAGAGAAACATAACGCCATGGCTTCAGCGGCGGCTCCCTTGAGTGCATTCTCGTTTACTTATCTTTTTGATATATTAGAAAACTGTCACAGTAAGGGACATTCTTGTTGTTTTGGCCATGCATTATCTTCACCGGCCACTAGTGACATTTGCCTGAACTCTATTTTTCAGATAAAGTCAATTCAATGGTTAATGTAGAGTGATGTTGCATTTGGGTTTGGGTTCACATATCTTACAATGGGATCAATGGGATCTTACAATGGTAATATAATACCAGTGAAAGAACACGCTTACTAATTTTTTTTTTATCAACCTTAACATCACTTTCGGAGTACAAGTCAGAAAAAAGCCTTTTTTTTCAAAAAAAAATGAAAAAACATGTTGGGATGGAATCACCAAAAAAACAACCAAACAAGATAGGAAGAGATGACAAAGTAGGAATGACAAGGTAGGAATGACAAGTAGGAATGACATGGTAGGAATAACACAGAAGGAATGACATCACAATAGAACACCACAATGATTTTATGGATTGCCATGACGACATCGTTTGACAGTTTTGTTTACAATACGCTTCCTTTGCGACTTAAGTTAGTGTTACTGTTACATGCTTGACAAAATACTAAAGTTTCAGAGATTGTACTTAAATACATTTACTTTGACTTTATCAACAGATCCAAAAAATAAAAACTTGATTTCCTGAATTATGGAACATTTCCAAAATGGCCATCAGATTTAGCTATCTGTTATAAAATGGTACTGTTCAATTCTTTATAATAACACTGAAATGTGAAGCTAAATGCACTTACAGGTAGTGTGCATGTCGGTGAATGTTGTGACGGTGTGTAGTTTTATTACTTTAATAATATTAATCAACAAAGTATCTCAAGTAACATTACCATCGAAACATCTCAAGAATTATTGGTGATTACCACAACGGTATGCAATGATCTAAACATGAGTTCATAAAAGTCCTGTAAACTACTTCTCCACTACTTTTCGCACGTACAATCGCGCAACTGTGTGCTTGGAAGGTCAGCGTTTGCACATTCGAAGCATCCAGTTGCCCTTTCATTGTGCGTGCATCTGATGAGGTGGACATTGTAGGCTTTTGCGGCATCAGGTATCATCACCTAGTCGGGTGACCACATCGGCTGTTCACCTTTCTTCCTTCCCAACAGGTGTGGCAAGAGAATCTCTGTTGCATCTGTACAGGAAGTCCATATCCCACCCTGGTATGCAGCTCGCTTGCAGTGCTCTAGCAGGGTGTACTGAGAGGGGAAAACATTTGTTATTTGTTTTCTATTTATAATAATTATTGTTACTTCCAGTTCTCTTTCGACAGAATCGCTCTTCTTGCTTCATTCACCAGTTCAGTGGGACTTGGCTTTTCATACTGGAGCAACAATGAGTCGCTCCAATGTTTTGAAGTTCTCTGACTCGACTGAAATGTGATGGAACGGGTTTTGTTTCATGAACAAGAAGGCATCTGTAGCCTTGCCAAGTGTTCCACGTCGTCTTATTAGATTGGCCAAAAAAAAAAGTGATGTAGTATCTGATTGCATGAAACTGTGGAAGAGAGGGAGGGCCTTAGCCTTTCTTGATCTCAGCTTTTCAGCTATGCCTCTGACATTGTACATTCGGAAGTCTTTCCCACATCCAAAGGTGACTGGTATTTCTGTGTTTGGGTTTCTTACCTGCAGATCATGGAAATGTCCTATTCGTAAAACAAGGACATCGGTATCAGATGTGCACACCTTGATGTGAGTGCTGCCATTCTGGAGAGCATGTTGAACATGTGCCATGATGTGCACAACCGCTTCTTCGTGTGGGGAATTCCTTGTGTGTAGCTTGGCATCTTTGTGGGTGACATTGTGATCAGCCGTGATATATAGATCTTTATCACACTCAAATTTGTTTTTCGCTGATCTGTATATAAAGTAGTGAGAACAGTTCCTTCTTGTTATTCTTGTTCCTGAAGAAGTCATTCCATTTTCTGGGCATTTTAGATTATGGATTTGGATTTGGTCTCGATTTTCATGTCTGTGCGTGTGTGTGTGTGTGTGTGTGTGTGTGTGTGTGTGTGTGTGTGTGTGTGTGTGTGTGTGTGTGTGTGTGTGTGTGTGTGTGTGTGTGTGTGTGTCCAACCAATTTTTTGCCAATCTCAGAATAATGAGAGGCAGAGTCAACCCCACGTGGTATTTGAACTCAGGATCCTCAGATCCCAAGCCCATCACCCGAACCATGAAGCCAACACCAGGCATAAATATGTAAGCCATCATTCATTATTTGTGTGCCAAGTGTGAATAAGAGAGGAAGAGGCATGTCCAAGATATGGGTGCAGACGCACGTGCAAACACAAAAATCGAGACCGAATCCATAAGTCGAGATGTTAGTAGTTATTCGTAGTAGTTAGTATTAGTAATTGTTATCAGTAGTAGTTGTTAGTGTTTTGGACTAAGTCCAACAGGGGCTAATAGTGATTTCAAATGTTGTTAAACAATCCGGAAGTCTTTCCGCTCCTGAGGCAGTCTTGTACAACACCCTGTATACACTGTAATAGGACGACGTTGAGTCACAGTTCAGGAGATGGAAGCTTGATTGAGCACCACAGAATGCATTGTCAGTCAGCATCACACATAGCCATATTGGCGGCTTCTTCTTCACCCCGATACTACACCCTCTCACACGTCACGACCACTTCCAAGGGGCTGCTCTTGACAGCTCCTATTACATACACCACCCTATAGAACATGCCCAAGTACTGCACAACTGGAGGTTCTTGGAAGTACTAAGAAGGCGATTTGTGTTCTGCAATGTTCATGTGTATAATTCAATTTAAATAAAAGGATTCAAGAGGTTTAAATAAGTTGTTCCTCAATCATAAACTGTTAAGACAGACAGACAGATGGACCAATTGCTTAACTCCACTTTTCGCTTCGTGTGCACATGGTGATTACTACTTATTATATGGTATTACGATGGTGATAGATTTATTGTTACTATCTATTGAATATGCAGTGTAGCTAGTTGTTGTTCCTGTGATTTTTGGTTCACTATGATGGTATGATGAGCCGAGCTAGCTGCAAGAAGCCATGGATCAGTATTGTGAGGGTGGCAGTGTTGGTGTTGCGCTCTTCATTTTGCTGACCCAACAAATGGACTTTGCTCACACAGTGCTCCTATGTACAAAAGCATTTGGTCAACTAAGTGACAGCAAATACACATTGATCACACACTGCTGATGTAACCTTTTGCCAAACTGCAGTCGAATATGCATAGACAGTTTATGAAGGACCGCTACTGATGTTGTGTAAAAGTATATTTGGGTTTAAATTGTCAACATGTTGAGAAAAATAAAACATTTCTTTCATGTCTTGCCGACCTTCGGTTCAGAAGAGATAACAGCGATCAATAGCAATCGGCTCCTGTGTATGTGTTTTGTTTATTTGCGTTTATCTGATTAGGAAAGGTAGAAATGGGTTCGGGTCAAAATGTGAGCAGTAAGTGAGATCATTTAAACTGCTTCCAAATTATTCTTGTGGGTATGGTTTCAAAACTAATTAATAACTCTCAGAATTAATCTTTCTAATCTCGACTGAACTCTCAAACCTGTCTCCCTCCTCCAAATCCTGGTGGTGTCTGGTTAAGTCTGTTTCTGGTGTATGTTCCCCCTCCATCCCCTCCGTTACCTCAAATGGCCGCACTGCTGATACCGCACGTGAAAAGTATGAATGCCGAAACTCGGTGTTTGCTTCTAAATCTTGTGTCCGAAACCCATCGTTTTCTGCACCCGCCTTACCCAGTCGTACCCAACTGTCCCTGGACTCTGTGTCCTTTTCTCCTGACAAGGTGGAGAGCTTGCTGTCAAACCTCAACTCTGATTCAACAACCAGTCCAGACGGCATCAGCCCACGTGTCCTAAAAATATGTTTTGCTGCTCTTGCTCACCCTTTCTCTGTTCTAGTCACCCTCTCATTTGCTTAAGGTCCTCTGCCAGCTGCTTGGAAATCAGCAAACATCACTGCCCTGCATAAAAAAGGTGCAAAAACAGATCCCTGCAGAGAAAGACCAATCAGCCTTCTCCCAATCATCAGCAAGAGATTATGGAATCCATCATCACTTCAGACATTAAATTCTTCGTCTTCTCCAATGGCTTGAGTTCTGAACATCAATTTGGATTCAGACAGGTCACTGTACCCTGGATATGCTGCTTCTGCTCTTGCAAGAATGGAGGGAGGTCCTCAATGCCTGACATGAAATAAGAGTCATCTCACTGGACATATCACGTGCCTTAAAAACGGTCTGGCACCCTGCCCTGCTCACCAAACCCTGCCCTGCTCACCAAGGCCATCTCCACTCCTGGCTCGCAGATTTCCTCTGCTGTTGCAGCCAACGTGTGGCCCTAAATGGAGCTCTCTCATCCCCTCTACCTGTCCAGGCTGGAGTTCCTCAAGGGAGCGTTCTGGGCCCTGTTCTTTTTCTCATTTTCATCAATGATCTCTCCGACTCTCTGGAAAAATCATCTTTATCTCTTTGCTGATGACTCCACCCTCTGTCGTATGATCTGTTATTCCTCAGACCAGCAAGCAGCAGCTTCTTCTCTCTCTGCAGATATGGATAAAATCACAAACTGGTCCAACACGTGGAACATGTCTTTCAATCCGGACAAATCTCACACTCTCACTGTGTCTCTCCGAAAGGACAGTTTGGAACCACCCATCTACTTTCTTAACAATGCTCTTGAAGAAGTCCTTTCATTCAAGCTTCTGGGTCTCACTATCTGCCATGACCTTTCCTGGGAAAGCCACATTTCAAAGCTGGCCTCCAAAGCCAGTTTCTGACTGAGAATCCTCCATCGTGCAAAGTCCTTCCTCAGCCCACCTGAGTTCCTGACCACATACAAAGCTTTCATCCACAGCCTGATGGAGTACTGCTCTCCCCTCTGGGCTGGTGCTCTCCCCTCACACCTAGCCTGGCTTCACGCTGTGGAAACAAGGCATTTAGGATTATTGGTATCTCCCGCGATGAGGTTGAGTCTTTGGGTCTCCCACTCTTTCACCGCAAGCAGGTCAGTGGTCTTTCTATCTTCTACCATCTCCTCTCTGGCCTCGCCCCCCTCTCTCTTTGCTCTGTTTGCGATATGCCCCCCACCATATTTCTGCAGGGGGCTCAAGGTCCGCCAGCAACACCCTTCTGGTAAAACTACCAAAATCAAGAATCACTGCTCACCTTCACTCTTTCATTCCTCTTTTTCCCCACCTTTGGAACAAACTCCAACACACTCTTCAATCCCATTCTTCCCTCCAGGTTTTCAAAACAGTTGTTCACCACCATCCTTTATCTTTCCCCATCCAAAACCACGATCTTTTCTTCCCGCACTAATCCACCGCAAACCAACCTCCTTCAAATTCCCTGCTTTTCTTCCTGAAAGTCCCTGTAGTGTCCATCTTGTTTACCATGTGTACCCCACCTCATCCCTCTCACTTCCACAGATCTCCTCATGTCTCTGTTCCTCACTGTTTTTTCCTTCCTTCTCCTGCCCCTCTTGTCTCCAGCTCCCCTTGTTATATGTTCTCTGTGTTAGTTCATATATGAGCCTTGACATTTGCCTGGTGTTGGCTTAATGGTTTGGGTGGTGAGCTTGGGATCCTAGGGTCTTGAGTTCAAATCCTGCTCGGCTGTTTAATGAATACCAGGTGGGGTTAACTCGGCCTGTCATCCTTCCGAGGTCGGCAAAATGAGTGCCAGCTTGCTGGTATCCTGTGTCGGAGTGGCGACCCATCCAGGATTGTGTCCAATAGCCAAGGAGACAGCTTAAGCAGCACCAACGCTCTGCACAGAGTATGGTCCCGATCTCCTCCGCCTCCTCACACACCCAACCTGTCCAGCAAGTTTCGTCTGAATATGTCCATAACTTTTTGAGATATTTCCTCTCAGACAGACAGACAAAGACAGGGATAAAAACATAACCTCCATCGACCTTTGGTGGCAGACGTAATAAAGATGGCCAGATTACATTATATTGAACTTTTGGCCAATTTGACAAGGAGCATGAATATTATTATGTTGTTGTGCAAATGTTGAAGACTTTACACAGTATTTTGAAATGCTACACCGCATTATTGTTTCTTCAACTTTTATACTTCATGTAACGGGTGTAGTGTCTAAAAGTACGTTTGCAGGCCCTTGGTATATTGGGTGTGGTGGTAAAGTTGTGTCGGAACAGCCACACTGGTATATGGGTGCCATTCCCATTGTTAATCAGTGGAAATTTCTGCCACCTGCGAGGTCGTTGTGACCATCTGTCCAAGGTTTGTATGTAGCCATGGATACGCTCATGACCTGAAGTGAGCACCCGGACACTGCCATGGTCATGGGCCTCTACCGGCGTGTTTATTTGTTGGGCTCTACAGTCACTCCAGAACACATGATTGATGAGATCTAAATAATCCAGGTTCAACATGAGTTGTTCTATGATCAACTTTCCTGAAATAATTTGTTTTACCTCGACACGCATAAATCAGTGTTAATTGTGAACCATTAACCCCCCTCATTGTCAACACATAACAAGTATTCCATGGTTCTCTTCTGTGCTGGTAATTGTATTGACTCATTTATCAGAAAACCAAATGGGACAAGGCAAGTGGGTTGCCTTAGATTTTGAATAGCAAGCTCTGAAATGTTTCCGTTGCCATTCATACAGTTGCTCTTTTTAATATCAAATCTGTTCTATCCTAATATTAATTTGCAATTGCTCACAGCATGGCGTTGACATCAATACAATTTTTTTATTATGGACCCTAGGCATGAACAAGCTACACATGATCGAACAAACACTTTCAAATGGAGCACCTCAGCACTGCTAGAACATTTAAATTGCATCAGATGTGGAAATTATTGTGAATTGTTGCTCCCAGCTTACCAGATCGATGATCGACCACGCCATTTACATTATTGCTCCTTCATCCCGAGCCTGTTTAGATTCCCGTGTGGGCACAAACAATCTGCTATCGTTTTTAAATTTTAAGTTCAACTCGTTATATTGTTACGAATTTGGAAGCCTTGTGCACACGGACAGACAGCGGTCCCTAAGTTTAGTTATGTCGATAAGTATGTGTTTATAGTTAGGGTCCCCTACCTGTGTCTAACAGGAATTACATGTGTGTGCTATGAATTATCATATAGTCAGGTTTATTAGATCTTTTAACAACAACCTGACCTATTGTCAGGTCAGGTCTTTTTGTCAGGTCAGGTTCGATCTGTGACCTGCTACAGGTACCATGTAAACCTGTACTAACCTGTTCCATGGTCGGGTTGTCGGCGACTAAACCGTCTCCCCCACCAGGTTTTCTGGTGAGGCGGGTGTTTGGATATGGACACCCAGCAGGATTAAAAACAAAACCTGTCAAAGGGCGGAGGAGCTCCTTGTGAGCCAACGGCCATCCATATCTAGTGCCCAACTGTGTCTGCGGACGTCCTCCTGCAGTTGGGTTACTTCTTATTAGGAGGTTGGTGGCAGGATTTGCACTCCAGCCACCATAAAACGCTTCATTCCGCAAAACGCAAAAACGCAAAAAAATCTGAAAACCCACTCCGTGGGAGTACCTCCTGTGCAGCTTCCCTTCGCAGGGCAGCTCACCGGATGATGGGATTGGGGCAAAGCCTTCGGGACCCCCAATCTTTGATAGGAGGGAAACCACGGGGTAACATCCCTGGGTCAGATTGCGGGAGAGTGTGTCGGAGTGGTGCTGAGGTGTCGTCCACCAGACGGCGGTCTCCTTGGGTTAACCTGAGGCGGTCCCTTCGGGTGGGTGCCTGGAATGTCCTATCCCTAAGAGAGGATGATCACCTGTCTCTGTTATCATCTGAGCTCAAGCGTTTGGACATCGGGATTGCAGCTCTCTCTGAGGTTCGGAGACCGGATTGCGGCGAGATAATGGTGGGTGGTTACACCTACTATTGGTCTGGTCGCTCTGATGGTTACCATACCCAAGGAGTTGCTGTAGCTGTGTCCAATAAGCTGACCCCAATGATAATTGAGGTAACACCGGTCAACGAGCGTATTATGAGATTAAGGATTCGTCACTCCTTAGGTGTCATTTCCCTGGTCTCTATTTATGCTCCGACTGAGGCGAGTGATCTTACCGTGAAGGACACATTCTACGCCACACTCGAGTCTGTGGTTGATCAGTGCCCCAGACGAGATACACTTCTAGTCTTGGGGGATTTCAATGCATCGACTGGAACTGATAGGGATGGTTATGAGGTGTGTGTTGGTCCCCATGGGTCAGGAACTATGAACCAGAATAGCACTAAGTTCCTTGACTTTGCAAGAAGTCATGGACTTAGGGTGGCTGGTTCATGGTTTCAGCGCCCGCAAGCTCATCGCTGGACTTGGTATTCCAACGCTGGCGGTGTGGCAAAGGAGATTGACCATGTCCTCATTGACGGTCGTTGGAGGATGATCCAGAACTGCAGGGTCTACCGGAGTGCTCAGTTCCTCAATACTGACCACAGGCTTGTTGTAGCAACTCTAAAGCTGCACCTTAAATCCTGGAGAATGGTACCATCCCAGCCTAGGCTGGATGTTGCCAAGCTCAGGGATGAGAGAGTAGCTGAGGAGTTTGCGAACAGGCTGAGTGGACACTTGGGGGGTCTGGGTGCTTTGTGGGGTCCTGAAGAGTTGTGGAGCACCTTCAAGACCACCGTCCTTGATGTTGCCGGTGGATGCCTTGGAGTTCACCGCAGGGCAAAGAAGAATTTTGTCTCTCAAGGGACACTGGATACCATTGACCAGAGTCGCAGGGCCAGGCTGAATGGCAGAGCTGAGCTGTTCAGGGAGCTGAGGCGTAAAACTGTACGTGCACTGAGGGTGGACAAGGAGGCCTATGTGCGAGGAATCTGTGAGGGGGTAGAGCATCACCTGTGGACAGGTGATTCTCGTCCCGCTTACAGGGGAATTCGCGCATTACGTTCATCCAAGCCCATCCCTCGCAGCACTGCAGTTCGAGCAGAGAGTGGTAGGCTCTTGACAGAGGAGTCTGAAGTGAAGGCCCGCTGGGCCGATTACTTTGAGCGGTTGTACCAAGCTGATCCCCCAGCTGTCGAGTTGGACGTCAAGGGTGTTACAATCCCTGTTGCTGACCCTCGAATCAACTGTGGTCCACCATCGCTTGTGGAAACACGGGCTGCGGTGAACCAGTTGAAACGGGGCAAAGCTCCAGGGATCTGTGGCATCCATGCCGAACTTCTCAAGGCTGGTGGAAATGCTGCACTCGCGTCGTTGCATGCAGTTTTGTGCTCTGCCTGGAACACAGGCATCATCCCAACTGACTGGAAGAGGGGCCTTGTTGTCCCTCTCTGGAAAGGGAAGGGTGATCGCCAAGACTGCAACAACTACCGAGGGGTGACGCTGCTCTCAGTGCCGGGCAAGGTCTTTGCTCGGATAATTCTTGATAGGGTTCGCCACCATCTGCTTGAGCACCAGCGTCCAGAGCAGTCAGGCTTTACACCAAAGAGGTCAACGATTGACCGTATCCTTGCACTTCGTGTCCTCACCGAACGCAGACGAGAGTTTCGGCAGGGGCTGCTTGCAGCCTATGTTGATCTCTGTAAAGCGTTCGATTCAGTGAATCGGGATGTCCTCTGGAGGATTCTTGGTCTTCGTGGGGTGCCACCAAAACTGATCGATCTGATGTCTGAACTCTACTCTGGTACTGAGAGTGCTGTGAAGTGTGGTGGTACCATCTCTGACTTATTTCCAGTTGTTACTGGAGTTCGTCAGGGGTGTGTACTTGCCCCCACACTTTTCAGCACTTGTATGGACTGGATTTTTGGGAGGATGTCGGAGAGATCAAGTTGCGGTGCGTCATTTGGGAATGTCAAGATCTCGGACCTTGATTTTGCAGATGATGCAGTCATCTTTGCGGAGACTTTAGACATCCTCTTGGGGGCCCTCGAGGTGCTGAATGAGGAGTCGGAGCCGTTGGGATTACGGATTTCTTGGGTCAAAACAAAGATCCAGGCTTTCGGTGACATCTTGGATGCTGCTGTCCTGTCTGTGTCTGTTTGTGGTGAGGATGTTGAGGTCGTGGATAGATTCACTTACCTTGGCAGTGATATTCATGTCTCCGCAGGTTGTGAGCCGGAGGTCAATAGACGTCTGGGTCGGGCCTGGGGAGTCATGGATTCACTGGATCATGGGGTGTGGCGCTGCCGGTACCTGTGCGGGAGGACGAAAGTCCGAGTCTTCAGGTCCTTGGTACTTCCAGTCTTGCTCTATGGGTGCGAGACTTGGACTTTGACCAAGGATCTGAGACGGAGACTTAATTCCTTTGGTACCAGGTCTCTTCGGAGAATCCTTGGCTATCGCTGGTCGGATTTTGTGTCCAACGAGCGGTTGCTGAGAGAGACTCGGATGAGATTTGTTACCTGCATAGTCCGTGAGCGTCAGCTGCGGCTGTATGGACATGTGGCTCGTTTTCCTGACGCTGATCCTGCTCACCAGATTCTCTCAGCGAGGGAGTCTCATGAGTGGAGGAGGCCAGTGGGCCGACCACGTGCCTCATGGTTGCAGCAGGTTGACCATCATCTCAAGGAGATGGGGATGGGCCTGGCATCTGCCTGGGGGATGGCCAGACGGAGGCCCCTGGAGTACCGGCGGAAAGTGGACGCAGCGACGCGCTGTTCTGGCACATGCTCCCATACCTGACCTGACAACAACAACAACAACTACAACTACAACAACGACAACAACAGCGCGCCGTCCTGCACTCGACCCAGTCGCCATTACGCACGTGTTTTTTGGCTGAGGATGTGAGCTGAGCCTTCGTCGCCTCGGGTCGAAGCTCTGCTCCAAGGAGGAGCAGAGAGCGTTTCCTCCAGCCAATGAGCGGAGGGCGAGCACCACACGCGCGCCCAGGCCAATCGGAAGGCTGCCACGAGTCGCCTGACAACCCACTGTCCAATCAGGAGGTGAGTGGCGGCGAGAAGAAGCTCTTCCCACCAAAAAGAGGAAGAGTGTGGTGGTCGTGGCTGGAGCATTCTGCAGACGGTGTGGTCGTGGCTGGAGCAATCTGAGACAGTGGTGATCATGGTTGAGCAGCCTCGTTCGTGGGTCGTGGGCTTGGAGGCGTGGGTTCAGGTCCCACCGTGGTGGTGGGACGAAGCGGACAGGTACCCCGTCCGGCTTGACCGAGATAGACCCACGAGGTCCATTTCTTTGGTGTGTGTGTGTGTGTGTGTGTGTGTGTGTGTGTGTGTGTGTGTGTGTGTGTGTGTGTGTGTGTGTGTGTGTGTGTGTGTGTGTGATTGGTAACTACATATAGGGTTTCAGAATGTGGAATAGAGTCCTCCCATGGTGGGTTCAAAGTATCCACCTTAATGTCGGTAAGGGGTCACGATTCATGGACCAAGCTGTGAAGTTTTCTGTTTTCAAAGTTTTGTGCCGAGGGTTCTTCAGGACCGTTACTGAGCCCGGACGGCTTCCAACTGTAGTTCGTTTGTAGTGATATTCCCAGGGATAATTTATAATATCTCTGTGAGATTCTTCATCATCACTGGTACAACTTTGGAAATCTTCAGGTTCCAGGATCTTTTCACTTCATGCTTGGGGTTTTGCTATTTGGTGATTTTCTTGATTTCTGCATCGTTAGTCCAAAATCACTGCAATTAACACCTCAATTAGCAATGCCTTCTTCTCTTTATTTTTGTACCTAAGTATATCTGGTCACAATGCTTTGTTTTACATGTTCACGCCTGATGGGATCATTAGGTAGAATATGAGCGGTACTTCAATGTTTCAAGTGTTTGCTTTTGGTTCATTTTCCCACAAATTATCTGGAACTGGAATATTAAAGTTTCCAGATGTGTTAGCGGATTACTTTATAAACTCTGTTGTGGCATTGTGTATACAGCTGTTCTGACGTTTTTGGGGTTTTTTTTTTTTCGTGTTTGGTCATTAAGCATCACATATCATTATCTTTGATGACCCCATCTCCACCCCTCACCTGTCTTTTTTTTTCCTCCTTCCCCCCTCCCACTCTTCTCTCACATTGTCCCCTCTATGCTCCCCCCTCTTCATAAAATGCAGAACTCTCCCCCCCCCCCACACCTCTGTTACTCTCTCGCTGTCTCTGCGTGTGTGTGTGTGTGTGTGTGTGTGTGTGTGTGTGTGTGTGTGTGTGTGTGTGTGTGTGTGTGTGTGTGTGTGCCTCTCAGGCACCCCTCCTTCCCACAGTGAATAGCAACATTTTGTGAGGTGTCACTCTCCCTAGCTCCCCCCTTTCTCACTCTCCGCTCCCCCTTCTTCATCCTCTCCGCTTCCCCTCCTCCCTCTCACCCTACACCTGCCTCCTCTCTCTCCCCCTCCCTCCTTCTCCCCCTCCCCCCTTTATTGTCTCTGTCGGCGAAGGGATGGGTTGTATTTGCTAGTAATAAAATACCCATGGTTTCCTTGCTTTGTTATTTTCATTGTTAATGGTATCAACGTTGTTGTAATAAAATACCCATGGTTTATTACCTCCGCCACCGAAGGTGAAAGGGGTTATGTTTTCACCCCTCTCTGTCTGTTTGTCTGTCTGTTTGTCTGTGTACAGGATATCTCAAAAAGTTGTGGATGGATCTGGATGAAATTTGGTGGGCAGGTTTGGTGTGTGACAAGGACAAACTGATTAGATTTTGGTGAAGATCCGGATCCGGATCCGACGACTAGAATTTTTAAAGTGATTCTTCACCATTCAGGCGACCAGGGTTGCGTCAGGAAGGGCATCCGGCGTAAAACTTGTGCCAAATCACTATGCGGATCATACGGATGATCCGCTGTGGCGACCCCTAACGGGAGCAGCCGAAAGAAGAAGAAGATTCCTCACCATTCAAAGATATAGCCAAAAACGATATATATAGCACGATATCTCAAAAAAATTTGGACAGATTCAGATGAAACTTGGTGGACAGGTTGGGTGGGTGACAAGGACAAATTGATTAGATTTTGGTGAAGATCCAAATCCGGATCTGGATACGAGATTATTTAATTTTTAAAGTGATTCTTCATCAATGAGAGATGGGGCCAAAAACGATATCGTACTTTACAGCATGATATTTCAAACATGTGTTGGGCCCAATATGTTCTTGTGGATCAGGCATTACGTGGTCGAGGTATGTGCTCTACCGAGTGTCCTTCTAGGTTTTCATTGTTCACGATGTGAAGGTTGATATAATAAAATAACCATGGTTTGCTAACTTTGTTATTTTCATTGTTCACGATGTTAAGGTTGATATAATAAAATAACCGTGGTTTACTAACTTTGTTATTTTCATTGTTCACGATGTTAAGGTTGATATAATAAAATAACCATGGTTTGCTAACTTTGTTATTTTCATTGTTCACGATGTTAAGGTTGATATAATAAAATAACCGTGGTTTACTAACTTTGTTATTTTCATTGTTCACGATGTTAAGGTTGATATAATAAAATAACCATGGTTTACTAACTTTGTTATTTTCATTGTTCACGATGTTAAGGTTGATATAATAAAATAACCATGGTTTACTACCTTTGTTGTTTTCATTGTTCACGATGCGAAGGTTGATATAATAAAATAACCATGGTTTACTAACTTTGTTATTTTCATTGTTCACGATGCTAAGGTTGATATAATAAAATAACCATGGTTTACTAACTTTGTTATTTTCATTGTTCACGATGCTAAGGTTGATATAATAAAATAACCATGGTTTACTAACTTTGTTGTTTTCATTGTTCACGATGCGAAGGTTGATATAATAAAATAACCATGGTTTACTAACTTTGTTATTTTCATTGTTCACGATGCTAAGGTTGATATAATAAAATAACCATGGTTTACTAACTTTGTTGTTTTCATTGTTCACGATGCTAAGGTTGATATAATAAAATAACCATGGTTTACTAACTTTGTTATTTTCATTGTTCACGATGCGAAGGTTGATATAATAAAATAACCATGGTTTACTAACTTTGTTATTTTCATTGTTCACGATGCTAAGGTTGATATAATAAAATAACCATGGTTTACTAACTTTGTTATTTTCATTGTTCACGATGCTAAGGTTGATATAATAAAATAACCATGGTTTACTAACTTTGTTATTTTCATTGTTCACGATGTTAAGGTTGATATAATAAAATAACCATGGTTTACTATCTTTGTTGTTTTCATTGTTCACGATGCTAAAGTTGATATAATAAAATAACCATGGTTTACTAACTTTGTTATTTTCATTGTTCACGATGCGAAGGTTGATATAATAAAATAACCATGGTTTATTAACTTTGTTATTTTCATTGTTCACAATGCAAAGGTTGATATAATAAAATAACCATGGTTTACTAACTTTGTTATTTTCATTGTTCATGATGTTAAGGTTGATATAATAAATAACCATGGTTTACTAACTTTGTTATTTTCATTGTTCATGATGTTAAGGTTGATATAATAAATAACCATGGTTTACTAACTTTGTTGTTTTCATTGTTCATGATGCGAAGGTTGATATAATAAAATAACCATGGTTTACTAACTTTGTTATTTTCATTGTTCACGATGTAAAAGTTGATATAATAAAATAACCATGGTTTACTAACTTTGTTATTTTCATTGTTCACGATGTAAAGGTTGATATAATAAAATAACCATGGTTTACTAACTTTGTTGTTTTCATTGTTCACGATGCTGAGGTTGATATAATAAAATAACCATGGTTTACTAACCTTGTTGACAAAACCTTTAATTCCGCAAAAGAAAGTCGACTTCCTCTTTTGTTTTTTTTAAACTCATGACAGATTGAAAAACTATTTTCATGTTGTTTCGAGATACATATTTAAATTCCATGTTTTTTTTTTTTTAACATTCTCTTTTATCCATGAAATAAGCATGCCCTTTCATCTTCATCAAAAGTACCAATGATTGATGGCAGGGCTGTAAAGGTAAATGTGTGATTGATATCTACCATGCATGTAAACATGTATCTGTTTCCGGGAGGTCAAAATAACGATGATGAAACATTTGTGAGTCATCGGTGTGCTCCTTGTAACAACAGCTGTTCAAAGAATTAGAAAGCTTTAGAGGAACACGATTACAAACATTTGTTTTAAAAATGTCCTCAACTTGCAGCAGGGAATTTGACGATGAGGTTGCCATGAAAAAAGGAAGATTTTCAAGGCTAATTGCAGAAGCCAGAAATGTGTGGATATAAACTCCACAAATTTACTAGATTAACACGTTATATGCATTCACAAGATACATACATGAGCAATAATTCCTCTGCGAAATTAGGGGTGGCAAAGCCCTCAAAATCGTTGGGATCTTCCACGACGAAGCTGAGTGTTTAGGCCTGTTACCTTTGCATCGCAGACAGGTTGATGTCCTCTCTGTATTCTCCCACCTCCTCTTTGGTTTTGCATTCTCTGTCCTTTCTTGGCTCTGTCACTCCCACATTTCTGCAACACACAAATGGTCATCAAGTAACCTTCTTGTTAAACTACCAAAATTCAGTCACTGATCACCCCCACTCATTTGTTCCTATTTTCTCTCACCTATAGAACCAACTCCCCCAGTCTGTTCAGTCCCATTCTTTCCTTCAGGGCTTCAGATAGCTGTTCACAACTACCTCAGGTCACTCAAGATCTCTTCTACCCCAAATGATCCCATTCCCAAGCACTCTCCTTTTCTGTTTCATCCTCGACCATATATACGACAACAAATTTGTGCAAAATTTCCATATCTTGGAAATAATGCTCCTCTATAGCAATGCAAAATGCCAGATGAGACCCTAGGCCTATTTTACAAGCATCATATATATATATATATGTATATATATATATATATATATATATATATATATATATATATATATATATATGTATATACATACATATGGAATCTTCAAAAGTTCTACGAACGATTGAGATACTCGCAGTTTTCAAAAAATGCCAACTTTACTCTTAACAGTGGAAAGTTCTCAAAAAGCACAACGATGTCTTTTGGTGTCTGCCAATGTCATGTAATCATATTGCCCAAATGATGACTAGTATATGTTTCCATAAAGTTATTACTTTTGTTGTTTTAGATCTAAAAGAGCCTGGAGTGCAAGCCGCTGCTGCCGGCTCTGATCTCCAGCTGGTCTGTAACAGCACAGAGCATAATGTCCAGTGGAAACTGAATGGGCAAGTGATACCTGAGACCGTGAACCATGTAACTCAAGGTGGCCACCTCAATCTGACAGTTATTAACCTGGAGGCAAATGGTACCTACACTTGCCACAACAAACTTACTGGAGCCCATCTGGATTCCAGAACCCTGCTGGTTGGCTGTAAGTTCCATTACTGTTGTAATGTTTTCACTTAAAACATTTTTAGAAAAGAAAGTAACGACTACTTTAATGGCACCGATTATTCCCACCTCCTTGTGGGGTTATCTCGGTAACCTTTATGGAGCAAGTTTTTCATGAACTGGCTGGCCAGGCCTGACTTTTGACTGAAGTTGATGGCAGTTGGTGATTTTGCCAGGGTTACTGGGGATAACTCACATACTCTTCATGCAAAACACCATGGGATCTTTAACATACACCCATGGCCAGTGGTAATAGACATGTCGTCTGGCTTTATGTCCTTCTGATGCACACATCAATGCCTCATTCTGCATGCAAAACACCAAGATGACAGTTTATAGCTTGGTCGGATTCAACTCCATGCTGGATAGCTCAAAGTCGAGTATGTATCCCTTTAGGCTATCATGTCAACCCACTATTAAAACAAGAAAGATGTCATGCATTCCATAAGCTAGGGTCTAAGGGGGTCTAATGGGCCTAATAGTCAAGAGGTCTAAGCAGTCGGAAGGGTGGAAATGTATTTAAGAGTCTAAGGGATCTTAAAAGGTCTTAAGGGAACTAAAAGGTCAAGGGGGTCTCAGCGGTCAAAGGGGTCAAGGGATATAAGCATTCTAAAGGGTCGTAAAAGGTTCAAAGGGTCTAAAATGGCATAAAAGGTCTAAAGAGTCTAAAGTTCTAAAAGGTATGTTCTAACAGTAGTTACAGATCCAACGGGGTCTATACGGTCTTTGGGGGTCTAAGGGTTATAAAGGATCTAACATGTTCTATTAGAGTTTTAGGGGTCCACAGGGTCTAATGGGATCTCTGGGGTCATAGGGTTCTAAAGGATCAAATGGGGTCTTAGGGGTTTAAGGGTTCAAACAGGGTCAATAGGGTATAACAGTTGTAATGGGTCTTAAGGGGTCTTAGGGATCTAAAGGGTCTTAGGGGTATTAAAGGGTCTTAGAGCTGTTAGAATATATCGATATATATATATATATATATATATATATATATATATATATATATATATATATATTTATATATATATATTTCTAAAAAGATCCAGACAACTTTGTTAATGAAATGGAAGACCAAGAAGGAACCCGAATAAGTAAAGAGCAAAGTCAACAGTCATCAAGAGGAAACTGGAGAGGATTCGGGTTTTAACCGCAACTCCACGACCCTCAAACCCATCCAGGCACAGCCAAATGAGACTTGCAGAAAAATTTCTGCAAAAATTCACTTCTCCTTAGAAAGATAAATAAAGAAAGAGAGGAAAAGAGAGTAAACGCTAAAAGGGAAGAAAAAGCCAGACTTGGAATGAATAAAGAGAATTGTGAAAAAAATAAAATAAAGAGAATTGCAGAAAAAAAATTAAAGAAATGTGAAAGGAACAAAGATGTCAGTTAGAACCTGGATAGATATATTTCAGCATTTACTACCCAGGCTCAAACACAGCAACATGTACAAGCTACCAGCGGTCCATCAGTGGGGAAGCACAGTCCACACAGCATCAGGATATGGAACAAACATAATGAAAATCAAGACCAAGAAGGAATCCGAAGAAGTAAAGAGCAAATCTGGAGTCATCAGGAGGAACCTGGATAGGATTCAGGTTTCAGCCACTACTCCGCTACCCTCAAACCTATCCAGGCACAGCCAAGTGAGCCTTACAGAAAAAAATTCTGCAAAAATTCATTTCTCCTTAGAGAGATAGATAATGAAAGAGAGGGAAGATAGATAAAGAAATATACTTAAAACCATAAATTATACAATGATACCCTTTGGTTTATATGACACAGAAACTCATAATAAAGTTTTGTACACATCATCAATACACTTCAATGTGAGCTCCATTTATCATGAGCAAGACATCAAGGTGGTACACGAGTTCTTGCCATGTTCGGCTCAGCTTGTTTACGTCCACCAGTGTGCATGTAGCTGTGATCTGAGAGCGAATATCCTGCAGGTTTGGCACCTTGGTGTTGTAGACAACGTCTTTGACAAACCTCCACAGCAAAAAAAATCAAGGGGGGTTATGCCTGGTGATCATGGGGGCCAGGCAGTTGGTCTGTCTCGGCCAATCCAGCGACCTGGAAAATTTTCATTCAGGACGGCTCGACTGACTAAGACCCAATGAGGGGGAGCACCGCCCTGTTGAAAAATTATATCGGGTTGCAGCTCTTCAACCTGTGGGAAGGTGAACCCTTCCAACATGTTCATGTATATTGTTGAGGTCACTGTTATCTTCACAAAGAAAAACCGACCCACCAAGCGGTCATGGAGAAGGCCACACCACACATTGACCTTTAGACTGTTGCGTATGTGTTCAATAACCAAATGAGGGTTTTCTGAGCCCCAGATCCTCACATTGTGCCGGTTCATCTTCCCCGATACATGAAAGCAAGCTTCACCTGTGAACATGGTCTTTTCAAGGTAATCATCATCCTATATGCGACTGAGCATTTCCAAGGCAAACCGCTTGCGTTTGGGTCCGTCATTTGGTTTGAGTTGCTGCAGGATCTGCACCTTATAGGCATAAAGCTTCAGTCTTTCATGCAAAATCCTATGTACAGTGGTGGTTGGTAGTCCCATTTCTTTGTATGTACGTCAAATTGCTGGGAGCTTGTTGTTGAAATGATTCACGCACTCGTTCAACATCTGCTACACCTGTGCTTGATTGACCTGTACTTTTCTGTTTCTGACAACTTTCAGTCTCCTTCAACCTCTTGTACCACTCTGATACTAGTCCGCGATGGCAGATTCCTTCCATACCTTGCACAGAAATTACGCTGAACTTGCGTGTCGGATCTTGTCTCGATGAACCATTCGACACACTGAACTCTCTCCTGTGGAGTCGCCATTTTCTTTTACATTAAACCATGTGACCTGGAACTAAAGAAAACTTTACAAGTTTCTGTATCACATAAAATAAAATCAATTCATATCATTGTATCATTTGTGACACTAAATATATCAACAACCAAAGTTGTCCATGTCTTTTTGGAACACCCTATATATATATCGTTATCAAGTGAATCGGATGAAAATTGATGATTTATGTGACCTTGACCTTCTGACCTATTGACCTCAAAAACAAGAGACTTCCAGCTCGCCACGACTTCTACCAGGTGGTGAAGTTTCATGAAGATTGGAGTCAAAATGTCCCTTGCGGGTGATTGACAGACAGACTGAATAACAGACCAGACCAACCAATATATACTAGTAGAAAAAGGTTCCTGTGCGTCATCTCCACCATGAGAAATGAAAACAAACACATCATGTTGTTTGGTCAAATGAATATTTAGTGCTTGATAAACATGGAATTGACATGAAAATATCAACACATGTGTGCAAGACATGTCTCCAGGTGCCATTACATAAAGCTAAATCAATCAATGCCAACTTTGTTCCAGGCAGCCTTTATTTAAAGATTTAAGTATTCAATGCATTAATGATAGAAGCAAATCGCTTTGTTTAAACTCCATCACTTTTCTTCCATCATAACTTTTTCCACAGACACTTAATCTCATTTTGAAATTAAAACCATTGAACATATTTAGAAACGATTACATCACTCTGGGATGTTAGTCCTGATTACGTCATTGCAGGGATTCTGACTGCTGCGTTGTCTTATTGATGGTACACTGTACGACCATTAATTTTTCAAATATAGTTCGTAGTAAATGACAAAAACAATGGGATAAATAGCATCCCAGGATTAAGGATTAATAGCATCCCTAAACAGATCCTTCCTAAACAGATCCTGCTCACCGTCACTCTTTCATTCCTCTTTTTTCCCGCCGTTGGAATAAACTCACACACTCCATTCAATCCCATTCTTCCCTCCAGGCCTTCAAAACAGCTGTTCACCACCACCTCTTATCATCCCCCATCCAAATCCTCGAGCTTTTCTACCCCCGTTCATCCACCCCAAGCCCAACTCCTTCAAATTCCCTGATTTCCTTCCTGAATGTCCATCTTGTATTCCCCGTGTTCCCCGCCCCATCCCTCTCCCTTCCACAGATCTCCTAATGTCTCTGTTCCCCAGTGTTTTGTCCTTCCCACTCCCACCCCTCTTGTCTCATGCCCGCCTTACCTTTATGTAATTTTTGTGGCATCGTGGTGTGTAATTAATTATAAATGTCCCTAAACAGATCCTCCGAAGAAACCATCATTATCATGCAGATCTCCAAATGTCAACACCATAACATGCACGTGGTCAACGGAGCAAGACAACTCCATCCCTACAAAATACGTCATCACTTGCACGGTCAAGTGTGTGCATGCATGTGTGGGCACGTGTGTGCGTGTGTGTGTGTGTGTGTGTGTGTGTCGTGGTGAGGAAATGAAGTCCGAGTGCTGGAAACCATGCACACGTTTTATAAATCTTTGAAAGGATCACGGATGACATACTCTCTCATTCTCGAGGTTAAGAGAGGAATCGAAGGGTAAAATGTTTAAACCATATTCACCAAGTTGCAGGAATGTCATCGAACACTAGACTGTGATGGGATGCATCACAGTCGAGTCTTTCATGCCACTCATGGTTCAGTTTACAATCCACTGGATCGGCTGTTTTATTTTATGATTCTTTCCTCATGGTTTGCCAAAATTAAAAAAACTAACCCTCATCGGCACTTTCTCTGAAATTTGAAATTATTTACTTTATCTCCGCAATATTATCACTGCGGAGTGTGACGGGAGCTGAGAGTGGATGATAGGAGAGTACAGAAGGGTTGGAGAGCACTCATTCTGTGCTTTCACATGCAGTCCAAAACACGATGTCGATGTAAACAGATGTATTGTACAGATACGAGCTTGTACCGGTTACATTTTCACGATTACACAAGTCTCATCCTTTGTTGAACAATTTTGTGTAAGTGGGCCATCGTTTACCGGTCCATTGTCCCAAACCCTGCGTGGGGCCACCTGGAAATTTGGACTATCTTCAGTCGGTAGGGGTGCTCAGGTGTGGATTCGGCACAGGTAAATGCTCCAGATGTCCTTCTCTTGTGCATTTCCTTATTTCCCTGAAATCCATTCATGGATATAGCATCGGTGTGATGGACCCAAGGGCCCTTTCCGGATTTTAACTTGAATGTGCAGTACTTACATGTTTATAAAAAAAAAAACTAATTACTTACCTAGTCTGTTCAGTCCAATTTTAGTTTTAATAGCACGTTGATTTGTGAGTAATAATTAAGCGATAGTTTTAAAGTCCACGTTCACATGAAACGGTGTATTCGATATTGATAATATTGATTGTTTATATTTATTTATATATATATATATATATATATATATATATATATATATATATATATATATATATATATATATATATATATATATATATATATACACACCACTGTGTTTTGTTTTTCATCCTCTCTTTTTACAGTGACGTTGAAAGAAAATGTGTTTTGAAAAGCACAAACACATGCACGATGGAAGCCAATTTCAGTTTCTTGGTCGTATATAAAATAACCGTAACATCCGTTAACGAACTTGGATGTTCTGCAAGTAAAACTCTGGCACGACATCAACACGATCTATGTGAGTGTTCCTTCGGAGGGCTTTTTGAATAACCTTTGAGTTTGTATTTTTGCACATTATTAAATTTTGTTTATTCCAAATTGATCTTTTAAATTGTTCATGGTGTTTTAGTGCAGCCTGACCCCTGCACCGCATTACAAGGACAGCCGGTGCAAGGACAGGATCAGCAGATCTGGGTTACTTGGCAGTACCCCCCGACGTGGATGAAACGTAAAGGTTTATACCCTCTGCGCTTTAAGCTTCAATACAAAGCTACACTTGCAAGCAGATACCAGGTGTGTTGAATACTTTACCGACACACTCCTTTTCATCAAAATTAACTTTTTCCTGCAATTCCATTTTGATGAAGACTTGCAATTATAAAACTTTTTTTTTTTTTAATAGCACCTGCTTCCTCCTCTTTTGGTGTTTCCACTGAAATAAGCACAGTGCGCACATGCTCCTCCTTTCCTGGTGTGTTTATTTTGCTTTTTTTGAGCTCCAACTCATCACTATCCTCTCTCACAGTGCTTCTCCAACTCTGTCTCTTTCACCTAGCATCTTTGCATGCCTTCCGTTCCCTCCGTTATATAGCTACAGGTGGGATGGAATCAGCACAAGCTTCCTGGGTGCTGAGCAATCTGTTCCATTGGCTCCACATTGGGTATACAAAGCAATGGAGCTCAAACAACCCAGCGGGGATGGAGATGAGGGTTTATAATCATAAAAAGGAGGAGGGAGGGGGGGAGCAGGTAGACACTGGTTTGTCATGTGGACATTTCGAGTTTTAAAAATGGTTGGTCTCATGTTAATAAAGGATGAAACATTTCCAGCCAACAAGGGTCAAAATTACAAGTTAAACCATGATGGTTCTTCTTCATCATAAACATCACTGCGCATGTTCACCACCTCTCCCATTCATGTAAACACTACCCCTCCCATTGTTTTATTTACCTTTTTCTGATCAACCCTGTATGTGTATACATATATATATATATATATATATATATATATATATAATTAACACAGCACCACCCCCACCCCCCCCCCCCCGTGTGGTGACACGTAACACTTAAGCTCACAGCTTCCCTACTTAGTTTACATCGACATGTCTCCTACACGCCCACGGACCAAGCAACTCTATTCAATCCTAACTTTCCTCTGAAATTCCTCAATCTACCCCTACAAACATAACAATACCAATCACCTTAACCCAATGTGAAAATGTTTATTTTTATTTCACATCCATACACACACACACACACACACACACACACACACACACACACACACACACACACACACACACACACACACACACACACACACACATACACACACACACACACACACACACACACACCTTTGTCTGTGGTGTTATGCTACGGTATTAGGAAAACAAGTGGTTGCAAGGAGCACATTCGATTGCTTCTGAGTGAGGGTAACAAATGTGTTTTACATCACACCTGTTTATGTAAAGTAAGTTATTTACAAGATGTTCTGCATTGTCATACTCATTGGCATTGATGAGGGGTGTCAGGGTGAAGGATTCATATAAACATCTCGTACATCGTTCTTGTTTCCTGTGTTTCCAGTTAAAAAATTAATTTTAAGTTTTCATTGTTTCCATCGGTTACGTCTGCACTTCCTTTATACGATCACAAATACATACTTTTGCCAGACGATCAACGTAGTGATTCATTTGTGAAGTTTCTTACCACTCCAGGTTGGCTAAGGTGGTGTGATTTATTGGCCATGACTGGACCCCGGTTCGTGACCTTAGTTCAACGATGATAACTCGATGATTAACCAATTATACATTATACGTGTTTCAACGAATTTACAAAACAAACTGATTATTTTATTCTGCTTCTATGTGAGGCCACAAACCTGTTGACCAATGCTCGTAGGCAACTTTAACGTTTGTGAAGTGTGCATTATACTTGGTTAAAAATATTGAATAGATGACGTATATATTTCACATTTTATGTTTTCTTTTCTTATATCTGAATGGTATTTTTTGTTTTTGTATGCATAGACAAGTTTGGTGGAAGAGCTAGAACACAGAACAGATCAGAACGTAACATAACAAACGAAACAGCAGAGCGAGAAGGGCGAAAGGCCAACAGCTGGATGGAGGGAGAAAACTAAAGGAAACAGACAGCAATGGATGTCAGCAACGATGAGCTGCAGGGGATAACGCAAGGGGTGGACAAGATGGATACAGAAACAAAATTGGGTGTGGGGCGGATGGACAGTGGTGTGGGTGGTTTAAATGGTGTGGAAAAGATCATGTTTTTGGATTGGCGATGATCTAAGATGGTGGTGAACAGCTGTCTTGAAGACATGGAGGGGGAAAAAAATGAGACTGAAGAGGACGTGCAAGTTGGTTCAATAGTTGGGAAAAAAGAGGAATGGATGAGTGGAGGTGAGCAGTGATTCTGGATTTTAATAGTTTTTGTAAAAGGGGGTTGATGTAAAGGGGGTTGATGTAAAGAAAATGTGTGCCTTGCAGATACCTGGGAGGGTGGGGGGGGGGGACAAAGCATGGAGAGGTCAAAGAGTGCAAAACCATAAAGGAGGTGGTGCAAGGTAGGAGACCATCGACCTGTTTGCGATGGGAAAGTGAGACCCATAGATTCCACTTCATCACGAGAAATTCCAATGAGATTGAAGTCCTTGATTTCCATGGCGTCAAGCTGAGAAGGTATGAGGCTGGTCGGGATGCAAGCCCAGAGGGTATAGCAGTTGGCATTGGATGCCATCAAGCTGTGGATGAAGGTCTTGTAGGTGGATAGGAGTTCATGTGTGCCAAGGAAGGACTTTGAATGATGCAGGATGACCAGTTAGTGGATGGCTTTAGAGGTAAACTTTGAAATGTGATTTGCTCAACAAGGATCATGGCTGATAGTGAGACCTCGAAGATTGAATGAATGAACTTCCTCAAGAGGATTGTTAAGAAAGTAGATGGGAGGGTTTGCCAGATGGTCCTTTTAAAGAGAGATATTGAGAGTGTGAGATTTGTCAGGATTGAAAGACACATTCCAAGTGTTTCACCAGCTTGTGATTATATGAATGTCTGAAAAGAGGGAAGAGGCTGCAGCCTGCCTGTCTGAAGGATGAAGGATGTCACGGCAGAGGATGGAGTCATCAGCAAATAGATGAAGAGGATTTTCCAGGGAATCAGAAAAATCATCAATAAAAGAACAAGACTGGGCCCAAGACACTGCCTTGGGGAACTCCAGCTTTGACAGGCAGCGGAGATGAAAGGATTCCGTTGAGGGTCACATGTTGGCTACGAGAGTAGAGGAAGTCAGTAAGGAAGGGGTGGCTCTGGATGCTGTAGGCAGAGAGTTTGGAGAGTAAGGTTTGATTCCAGACTATCGAATGCATGAGATATGTCTGGAGAGTCGGCCCTAATCTCATGTCTGACATTGAGGGTTTCCAGACATTGTTGGGTAAGCAGAAGCAGCATGTCAAAGGTGGAGTGACCTGGTCTGAATACAAATTGGTGATCTGAGATGAGGTTGTTGGAGAAAAGGAAGGATTTCATATCAACTGCGATAATGGATTCCATGATCTTGCTGATGATTCGCAATAAACTAATTGGTCTGTCGTTAAGGGGATCAGTTTTTGCACCTTTTTATGTAATGCAGTGATGTTGGCAGACTTCCAAGCAGATGGAAGATGACCTATGGTAAATGACAAGGTGAAAAGGGCAGAGAGAGGATGTGCAAGAGCAGCAGAGCAGATTTTTGGAACACGTGAGTTGATGTCGTCCGGTCCAGCAGTAGAATCAGAGTCGAGGGTTGAAAGAACCTTCTCCACCTTCTCAGGTAGAAAAGACAAAGAATACAGCAGCAGTTGGATAAGACTGGGAAGGGTGGGTACAGAGAACGAGGGTTTATTATAGACTACGAACCTCATTCTATACTCGATTACTATACCCCATTTCATTAAACTGCATGATGTATGTAAGGTATATTAAACTGCAAGTTTGTCTGGGACTCCCTGCTTCGTCAGGATTTTCCAAAGGGCTTCTCGAGACAGTGTCAAAAGCTTTTGTTAGATCAACAAATACTGTGTATCGACCGACATTTTGCTTGATACATTTTTCTTGAGGCTCCGTGGCCGTGAACACCATGTTGATAGTCCCACGTTTACCTCTGAAGCCATATTGCGATTCAGACACAACGTTTTGGACAACAACGTCCACAAAGCGACACTGCATCACCTTGGTCAAAATCTTGGCTGAGATGGCTAACAGGGAGATGCCACGGTGGTTTCCACAATCAAACCGATTGCCTTTACATTTGTAGATGGTAACAATTATCACCTCTTTCAGTTGATCCGGAACATCCTCATTTTGCCACATTTGCCCAAATACTTCATACAACCGATCCAGCAGAGTTTGACCTCCGTGCTTGAAGACCTCCACTGGGGATGCCATCTTCTCCTGGGGCTTTGCCATTTTGGAGTCCATTAATGGCTTTTAAGATTTCATCCTTGGTTGGTGGCTCCACAAGGTGGTGCATGATGGGCTTTTATTCCATGGCATTTAAGCTGCTTTGCTCAACGATAGATGGATGGTTCAAGAGCTCTTTGAAATGTGAAGAAAATCCAATGAGATGAGCAATTGCGGTGATGGAATTTACATTAAGTTTAGAACAGATGGCAGTTTTTTTCAATATTTTGAGGCTTCATGCAAAAACTAAAGTCCACCAACAACTAATCCGCGATCTCCTGTTCACCGATGACCGTGGCCTATTTGCCCACAACAAGGAGCAGCTACAGTCACTCATGGATGGTTTTTCTACTGCGGTGAAACACATCGGACTCATGATTAGCATCAAAAAGACTGAGGTTATGCATCAGCCCCAACCCAGTTTGGAGCGTGTTGAGTCGTGTATCTTCGCGGATGGTCAACAACTGAAGAACACCGATGCCTCCACTTATCGAGGGAGTGTTTGGTGTGACGATGGTCAATTGGATCGGGAAATCTCTAGTCGTATAGCAAAGGCTAGTACATCCTTTGGCCACCTCTACCACAGAGTCTGGAACAGTCACGACATTAAAATGATGACTAAAATAGCAGTCTATAGAGCTGTGGTTTTGAGTACATTGCTGTATGGTGCTGAGTGCTGGACAACTTATAGTCGTTACATTTGTCAGGGAAGTCCTACAATGATGTTTGCAGAAAATCGTGCACGTAACATGGAAGGAAAGCGTTTCCATTCTGGAGGTGCTAATTAAATCTGGCTGTGTATCGGTGGAGAGTATCATCAAAAAACGACAACTGCAATAGGCTGGTCACCTCTTTAGAATAAGCGACTTCAGGATCCAAAAACAGTTATTTTATGGGGAACTGGCCATGGGCAACCATGTTGTGGAAAAACCTCGAAAGCGCTACAAGGATTGTCTAAACGCTGTGCTAAAAAGCTGTGATATTGACCCGGCCAAGTGGGAACACCAAACTGCAGATCACTCGTCTTGGAGAAGAATTGTCAACAAAGGCATCACACAATTTGAGGTGATAAGTGAGCGTATCCACCAGGTCTGCTTAAGGAGTAAGAATCCGGACCAAGCGGCATTAATCAGATTCCAGTGTGACACGTGTGGGAAACCGTGTGTAACTGCAGCTTGCCTCGCTGCGCATTCTCGTGCTCACCACAGGATGTAATAACCCAACAATCTTCGTCGGACTGTCGTGGCTTCCACATATATATATATATATATATATATATATATATATATATATATATATATATATATATATATATATATATATATATATATATATATATATAAAAGCACAGTCAGTGAGGCGGTGAAGCCGTCCGTCAGTCTGTGAAGACTATTTGTCTTTTAATCACATCCTGTTTGAACGTTAATTTCCCAAGACCCCTCAAGACTCAAAAGCCCCCAAAGACTCTTTAGACCCTGAAGCCCCTAAGACCCTCGAGACCTCTTCGACCTTAACACCATTTAGACCCCTTACACCCTTCAGACAGATTAGACAACTTAGATCCTTGACCACTTAGACCACTTGGACCTTCTTATTTCATAAACTAAATTTCAAATAAATATAATATCACTAATATTACAAATAAATTTGTAGAAAAGAAATGTTTGACTTATGATTGGTGTAAATCATGCCCACACAGCAAATCTATGACATGAACCTCTACAACGACGCGTGGAGAGGCGAGCCAATCCATGCTAGTCACTTTTTAAAATAAACAAGGTGAGGATGAAAGGATTTTTCCATCTCGTAATGAGTGCACTCAAGGCATAACAACCCATTCAAATATTGTGGATGTTTACCCATGAGGTAGCGCTCTCTGCTGGTGCCACTCCTGAATGAAACCTTGAAGTTAGATTGTGTATCACTGGAAAAGCAGAGAACTCTGAAGCAAACACAAGACTATCAAGATGCCCTTCATGACTTAAAACAATGTCAGAACATCATGGTACCACCGATCGATCGCTGCCACCTTCACCATGTGTGGTGCAAATGGAAAGCACGGCCCTTAGTCTGAGAACATTCAAAGCAATGGAGCAAAAATTATTTCAATTGCTGAAAATCCATTTGTTTACTTTCCCTGATAAACACAAGGCCCCTTATAGTAATAACAATAGTTACACGTGTGCATGCGTTCAAGTCATGCATGACATTGTGTTCATCAGCATTTGGTTTATTTTGGATTTATTTGTCTCTTCTCTCCAGGAGGTGGAAATTCTGGACAAAACAGAATACCTGATCATGGATGCACGACCAGGGGCCCAGCACGTCTTGCGGGTGAGTGGACAGGACATCTACGGAAATGGCCATTGGAGCAACTGGAGCCAGGAGGCGATTGCATCGCCATGGAAACGTATGTATGGGGTACAGTACAAGTAATACTACAGATATTCTTTATAAAACATTGGATTCTCGTGTTGTGAAAATCTGCTTCAACAATTGGCTTGTTTGTTTCATAGAGCACAACCCATGTCATACGTGCATCTCATGAAAAGGTCTCATATGGGGGGATTCCAATGCAAATACAGAACTCTCACGATGACTTCAGTTCCTCGTACGAACGTGGGCCGTGTTCAGATCCGTTAATGTCTCTTTCTATGTCCTCTTTTCGATCTTCTGTTATTCTTTGTCTCTCTTTCTCTAACTTCTCCTTTTCCTGATTATCATTGTCTTTTTCAAAACTAAACAAAGAACACAAAAATGAAAATCAACTCAACCTTTACCTTCCCCTGCTACTCTTTCCTGCTTCATTCTCCCTGTTTGCAGCTTCCTACGTGACTTCTCGTTAAAGTTTTTACCTCTCAACCTTGGTTTTCCCAAACTCTTTGTTTCTCTCCTATCCATTATTCACCTTCCCTCCACTCTTGCATCCTTTCCTCACTGCACCCCCCTCACCTCCCCTACATTATCATTCTGGCCAGCCTGCATCCCATATTCTATTGCATTTGTGTGGTGCTGTATTTCTTGAGCTTTTAACCACATTACTGTCCATCCCCTGTGAGATGTGTGCCTGCATTTATATGGCCTTGAATTCTGAAATAGACCCCAAGTTACATGACTATGACCATGCAGTCAACAAGTTGCTATTGACAGAATAAATTCCTCTCCTCTCTCATTGGAGAATGGAGTGTTCCAAGTCAGCATCTTGGGCCCAGTCTTGTTTCTCAACGACAAAAATTACTGTTCTGGGAAAAAAAAAACACAAAAACCTCTCTCTTCCTTTTTGCAGATGACTCCACAGGATGCTGTGTTTCCCCATCCCACCAACGAGCAGGCAACAACCGCTCACTTTCTGCTCATCTAGAATTGACTACATGCTCACTTGATGCCCTTCAATCTGCAATTACTTGTACCCGTTACATATGTTTCCATGGTGATGCAATCACATCATGGCTCCAGCTACTCCAATGGCCATTTCCGGAGATGCCCTGTGCTCTCACCTGCAAGAGCTTCTGGACCCATGATCATGCATTCTATGACAAGGTGTTCTGTTTCATTAGGAATTATCACCTGATGGACAGAAGACACAAACAAATCCATGCAAAACGAATGAACATGTTCTTCAGTGGTAGCCAATCTCAGTCTCACCTTGTCATTCCGGAAGGATCGTCAAATGAACTGACTTACAGTATCTATTTCCATGGTGACCACTACTAGAAGAGGTTCAATCCCTTGAACTTCTAGGCCTCATAATCAGCCACGACCTCCTCTGGGCTAACCACATGGCAATTTAAAGTCAACCACAGACTGTGAAATCTCCATCATACTGTTTTTCCTTGATATATTTTCCTTGAAGCGGTTCCGGTTCCGGTTTTGAGCGGCAAGAGGTCTCCTTCGGGGCTCCCTGCTGACATTCTCAAAGTTAAGTTCCGGTTGTTATTTGTCCCGTTTTAACTGTTTAATTTTCTCACCTACATGTTAATGTGTGTTCCTAGTTCGGTTTTGTTTCAAAAATCGTGCTATTTTGTGAGTATTTATGTCGACGTTCTCACCTGGTGTTTGAGGCCTAGTCCTAGGCTTGAGGCCTACCGGTTCCACTTGGTGTTCGATCGTTTTTTTTTTTTGTTTGTTTGTTTTTTCTCCCCATTACCTTCAATTTCTATCCTCCCCATTACCTTCAATTTTCATCCTCCCCACTTTCCAAACATCCCCCATTCTCCCAACTAATCTCTTTCTTATCTCAAAAAAAAAAAAAAAAAAAAAAAAAAAAAAACCCAACAACAACAACAACAACCTTCTCCCGATTCTGCTACTTCTTCCTCTTAACTTCCTCCTCGTCTTCCTCGATTTCTTTTTTTTTTTTTACACTTCCATGACCTAATCTGTTGAACTCTCTCATACATTAATATTAACAACAAAAACGATCTTATAATGCTTCATCTTCCTCTCTCACACATGTGGTACTCTTTACTGTTTCACAATGCACTACTCTTCTGCTATTTTAACAGACTGCTCTCATTTCAACCTCTCCTTCATTCCTTGCCTAAAAAATCCAACTATTACAGCGCTTCTTCTCTCCATGCTCTGAATTCGCCTTCATTGCATCCATCAAGAATTGTGTTAAATCGTATATCTGACCTAAAACTTTTAAAAACCACAGTTTGCCATGGATGCTAAGCTTTCCATCAACCATTCTTTTTTCCAACTTCAGTGCCAACTCACCCCCTCACCCCCTCACTCTCACTCTCAAAGCAACCATCCCACTCTTCTCCCTCCAAGCCTCCCTCTCACCTCTTTCAAAAATTCCCCCCTCACCTTTCTCCCACCTTTCATCCCCCTCACTCTTCCTTCTCTAAGTTGCCCCCCCCTCTCATCCACCAACCTGCCTCCCTCCACTGCCCTCTCACCTCCATCTCTTCACTCCACCTCCTCAAATCCTCAACTGCCATCTTCCTTGTCTCTTGTCCCCCCTCTCTCACAGCACCACAGAGCCTTTTCTCCTCCTCATTCGGCCCCCTCCCCTCGCTATTCTGCAATACCCCACACTCCTTCAGCAACCCTCCTTACCTCCCCCCTCGTCCCTCGTCCGACCCTCCCCCGCCCCTCCACCTCCTGCACCAAAAGCCTCCTCCCCTACCTCTTCATTAAAAGTGTGGACCTCAAATATCCGGGGCCTTCGCTCAAACCTTTCAGATCTTTCCATGCAGGTTGCCACTGACAAACCAGACATTATCTGCCTAACAGAAACTTTCCTCTCCCAAGACCTGTATGACTCCCAAGTATCTCTCCCTGGTTACTCCCTCTTACGGTATGACAGACCTGAGCCTCGTCCTGGTGGAGGTGTTGCTCTCTTCATCAAAGACTCTATTCCTCACTCTCCCTGCACTGCTCTCACTCCCCCACACCCCCAGGAATACCTCTGGCTTCGGCTTCCCCTCCACTCCCACCTCATGTTTATATGTGTACTGTACCGTCCACCGAACAGTGATGACTCCATCTACACCTCACTCTCCGAAAACATGGACCATCTTCTATCTTCTCATCCAAACTCTCTCTTCCTCTTATGTGGCGACTTCAATTGTCATCACGCCAGTTGGCTAGGTGTGGGTACCTCTCTCACCTGCCATGGGACATCAGCAAAAAGCTTTCTGTGACTCATTGGGACTGACTCAATCGGTCAACTTCCCGACTCGGATCTCAACCAATGGTACTCCATCTCTTCTGGATCTGATTTTGACAAATTTCCCTGACAATATCTGCTGCTCTTCCTTCGCTCCAATTGGTTCTTCTGACCACGTCCTTATTAAAGTGGACATCTCTCTGGCTGTTATCAGAGAAGCACCTCACCGCCGCCGTCGAGTCTGGCATTTCACTCAAGCCGACTGGCAGGGTCTCGAGCAGCCATCAAACTTACAGACTGGTCTCCTATCACTACTTTCTCAAACATCAACTCATCCTGGGAATTCTTTCAAAGAAACTTGCTCTCCCTCATGCACAGATTTATCCCCTCTCGTGTTCAGTTGTCTTACCCTTCCTCCCGCCCTTGGTTTACTGAAGCTTGTGGCGCAGTTGTCCTGAAACAACTTGCCTTTGCCTCATGGAAAGCAAACCCAACTGAGGAGCAATCTCAGTTCTTTCCACAAAGCTCGGAACAAGTGTGTATCTACCCTCAGGAGAGCCAGAAAACAACATCTTTCTCATCTCAAGTCTGAACTCTCAAACCTCTCTCCCTCCTCAAAATCCTGGTGGCGTTTAATCAAATCTGTTTCTGGTGTATGTTCCCCCTCCATCCCCTCCCTTACCTCAAATGGCCGCACTGCTGATTCCACACGTGATAAAGCTGAATGTCTAAACTCGGTGTTTGCAGCTAAATCTTGTGTCCCAAACCCATCACTATCTCTACCCACTTTACCCAGTCGCACCCAACTGTCCCTGGACTCTGTATCCTTTTCTCCTGACAAGGTGGAGAGCTTGCTTTCAAACCTCGAGTCAGATTCTGCAACCGGTCCAGACGGCATCAGCCCACGTGTCCTCAAAGCCTGCTCTTCTGCTCTTGCTCCCCCTCTCTCTGTTCTATTCACCCTCTCATTTTCCCAAGGTCATCTGCCATCTGCTTGGAAATCTGCTAACATCACTGCCCTGCATAAAAAAGGTGCAAAAACAGATCCCTGTAACTATAGACCAATCAGCCTTCTCCCAATCATCAGCAAGGTTATGGAATCCATCATCGCTTCAGACATGAAATCCTTCCTCTTCTCCAATGGCTTGATTTCCAATCATCAATTTGGTTTCAGACCAGGTCACTCTACCCTAGATATGCTGCTACTGCTCTCCCATCAATGGATGGAGGTCCTCAATGCCAGACAGGAAATCCGAGCCGTATCCCTGGACATATCACGTGCTTTTGACACAGTCTGGCACCCTGCCCTACTCACCAAACTCTCTGCCCATGGTATTCAAGGCCATCTCCACTCATGGCTCGCAGACTTCCTCTCCTGTCGCAGTCAACGTGTGGCCCTAAATGGAGTTCTTTCATCCCCTCTTCCTGTGCAGGCTGGAGTTCCTCAAGGTAGCGTTCTGGGCCCTGTTCTTTTTCTGGTTTTCATCAATGATCTCTCGGACTCTCTGGAAAATCCTCTATTTCTCTTTGCCGATGACTCAACCCTCTGCCGTACCATCTGTCATCCCTCAGACCGGCAAGCAGCAGCTTCTTCGCTCACTGCAGATCTGGATAAAATCACAAACTGGTCCAACACGTGGAACATGTCTTTCCAATCCAGACAAATCTCACACTCTCTCACTATGTCTCTTCGAAAGGACCGTTTACAAAACCCCCCATCCACTTTCTCAACAATCCTCTGGAAGAAGTCTTTTCTTTCAAGCTTCTGGGTCTCACGATCTGCCATGACCTTTCCTGGGAAAGTCACATTTCCAACCTTGCCTCAAAAGCCAGTCGCCGACTGGGAATCCTCCGTCGTGCAAAGTCCTTCCTCGGCCCTCTTGAGCTCCTGACCACTTACAAAGCTTTTGTCCGTAGCCTGATGGAGTACTGCTCTCCCCTCTGGGCTGGTGCTCCTGCCTCCCACCTTTCTCGACTTCACGCTGTCGAAACCAGGGCTTTTAAGATCATTGGCATCTCCCGCAATGAAGCTGAGTCTTTGGGCCTCTCACTCAATCACCGCAGGTTGGTCGGTGGTCTTTCTGTCTTCTACCGACTCCTCTCAGCCTTGCCCCCCAGCTCTCTCTGCGATTTGTCCCAACCACATTTCCACAGGGCGCTCAAGGTCCGCCAACAACCCCCTTCTGGTAAAACTACCAAAATCACGAATCACTGCTCATCTTCACTCTTTCATTCCTCTTTTTTCCCGACTTTGGAATAAACTTCCTCACTCTATTCTTTCCCATTCTTGCCTTCAGGCTTTCAAAACAGATGTTCACCACCACCTCTTATCTTCCCCCATCCAAATCCTCGATCTTTTCTACCCCGATAATCCACCAAGCCCACTTCCTTCAATTCTCCTGCTTTCCTTCCTGAAAGTCCCTTTAATGTCCATCTTCCCCTCGCCATGTTCCCCGTCCCATCCACATCCCTCTCCCTTCCACAGTTCACCTGTGTCTGTTCCCCAATGTTTTGTCCCTTCCACTCCCGCCCCTCTTGTCTCATGCCTCCTTGCTGTGAGTTGTGTGTTAGCTCTCATACGAGCCTCGACCAAGGTATACAAAAAAAAAAAAAAAAAAAAAAAAAAAAAAAAATATCATAACTAATCATAAACCTGCTCTTCTGAATTGCAGATCCTCTTTCTGCCCTTTTCACCTTATTATTTTCCTTAAGTCATGTTCTATCTGCTTAGAGTCAGCCAACATCACCACCTTACATAAACAAGGTACAAAACCTGATCTCCGTATTTCCAGACCCATCAGCTTACTTCCATTCATCAGCAAGGTCATGGAATCCAACATCGCAGTTTATATGAAATCCTTCTTTTCTCCAAGAACCTGATCTCAGACCATAATTTTGGATTCAGATCAGGTCACACAACCTTGGACATACTGCTTATACAGTCACAACAATGGATGGAGGCCCTCAATATCACACATGAGATCAGGGCCATCTCTCTGGATATATCTCATGCTTTTGATACACTCTGACATCCTGCCTTACCCTCCAAAATCTGCCTATGGCATCCAAGGACAACTCCACACATGGCTTACTGATTTCCTCTTCTCCTGTAGCCAACGAATGGCTTTCATTGGAATCATCCTCTACCAGTAAAGGCTGGACTACCCCCAAACCAGTGTCTTTAGACCTAAGTCCGATTCCAAATCTTTCGGATTCTGCAGAATCCTCTTTATCTCTTTGCGGATGACTCCACCCTCTGATGTAGCATCTCTAATCCTTCAGATAAGCAGGCAGAAGGCTCTTTACTCTCTGCAGAACTTTATAGAATAATGAGCTGGTCAAACACTTGGAATATATCTTTCAATCCTGACATATCTCACACTCTCTCTGTCTCTCTGAAAAGACTGTCTGGCAAAGGCTCCCATCTACTTTCTTAACAAATCTCTTGAAGAAGTTTAGTCATTCAACGTTTTGAACCTCACCTTCAGCCGTGATCTTTCTTGGGCAAACAACATATCTAAATTGGCCTCCAAAGCCAGCAGCAGACTGGCATCCTTACTGTGTAATTCTTTCTTTGGCTCACCTGAACTTTTATCTACCTACAAGGAATAAATTAATCGGCAGCTTGATGGAGTGTTGTTCTCCCCTTCGGGCTGGCATCCCTGCCTCACACCTCGCTTTCTCAGCTTGGTGCCGTGGAAACGAAGACCTTCAAAATCACTGGAATCTCTCACAGTGAAACTGAGTCTCTGCGCCTTTCACTTTCACATCGCAGACAAGTCGGTGGTTTCTCTGTCTTCTACCACTAACTGTTTGGTCTTGCATGATCTGATATTTTTGTGCTCTATCTCCTAACCCCCCCCCCCCATGCTTCCCCCACCTCTCCCAGATTTGTACAGGGTGCACACGATTGGCCAGTCACCCGCTTTTGGTGAAACTCCCAAAATCAAGGCTCACTGCTCACCTCAACTCATTTATCCCCATCCACAACCACAATCTTTTCTACCCTCATGAACTCTCCCCAAACCCATCTCTTTCTGGGTTTCCAGGTTACCAGATCCCCCCACCTGTTCCCGTGCCCTCCTCCTCATTTGAAAAAAAAAATTCTGTTGCATTTCAGCGTCTTCTGCAGTTTTTACTTCCACTTCTGTGATTGAGAGTTTGTGTCTGTCTCCAGCTTGTTCACTCCCTGTATCACCCTCCCCCACTGCTCTCATGCTTCCCCATGTCCTTTATTCCTCCAAGTCTCCCTCTACTTTGTCTCTCTACCCTGCCCCCCCCAGTCCCCCGACTTTTCTTTTTACCACCACTGGTCTTGGTCCATCCACTCAGTTCTCCAACCACTCCCAGCTCCTCCAAGACATCTTGTTCTTCCTGTAACTCCTCCGAGTTCACGTCCCAAAATCCTGAGGCTTATTACCCACATTCACTCTTGGTTGTTTTTTTCTCCTCTTTGTGGAACCGCCTTCTTGAGGTGGTTCAAAACCATTGTTCGCTTCTGGGCTCCAGGTTGGCTCTGTACACTACCACGTCATATCATCCTCCATCTCTACCCGCAATATTTTACAACCACAATTACCCTTCGTAAACCATCCCTCGTACTTGACGGCAACTGCGTTCCTTTCCCTTCTCTCTCATTTTTTTCTGTTCGCTCCATTTGTTGGACCAGCGTCTAATCATTTGGAGATCCTGTTCCGTGGTGTCCCACTTCCAATGTATTTTCCTTTTTACCCTCCGCCATCTCACTCTCCCATCACCATAGATGTTGCATGCAAATAAAGAAATATATAAATATAAAACCCCAGCAGATGAAAAAACTTATCATATCAAAATGTGTGAGCAAATTTCTATGCCAACTATTTTGTTTATAATAATATGTATATTATTGCCATAATAATGCTACCAATTTAACTAGAATGTAGATAAAAGTTACACGTCGTTGAATAATGTTAAAATAACTCGTAAGAGGAATCCATTGCGGAATATGAGATATAAACACGCATGGACCACCTTGTTTCTATAATCCAAAGCATTTTCGAGATACCTGTAGCTCAATTAAAAGAGCTAGATGTCCACAGGTGTGACATATCATTTGTAAGTGGAGGTATCTCTGCCATATGAACTGCAACCCGACTACGTGAGCTAGTTACAATGGTCCCAACTTCAATAAGGTGCTTTATGGATCTTGGCAATAAGAAAGTCTGTTGTCATCATTGTTTTAGCTATCTGTAAAAGTGCTCTGCTGGACCGATTCACAAAAACGGTTTCTCATCATAACAGAATGCAAAACCCACGTCTGTATGACTCACAGCTGCAGAAACACCTTCACTGTAAGACACAAGTAAGGGTGTATTGAAAACTACAGTTATTGACCTTGATCATTGAACATCATCATCAATGAGGGGGTTACATGGATAGGTTATTGAGAAAGTCAAATGATGACCAAACACCTTGCATGAATTGTGGAAAGTGCGACAGTATATGTGGAACGGAACAACATTGATAAACTGTGTGTGTGTGTGGAACTACGAAAACAAGGTGTCATGCTCTGTATAAAGCACAGGGTCACAAACTGTACCAAATATGAATGCACGACACAATGTATTCCTTTTACTTGTGTATATTTTGTGCAATCGTACATTGTTTATGTGTCATGTACATCTCTCATTATTTGTACATATCCTGTACACGTTTCAATACTGCATCTTCCCAAACTTTTAAAGAACTAGAATGAAAGAAATTTCAACAAACAACAAAGCAACTGCCATCAAGTTACAAATCAAAGAGCTCAAAGTGAAGCAGGTCCAAACACACTCGGCCTTATCACAAATACAACAAAGTGCAAGCCAATTCCAAGTGCAGTATGCCATATCAAACACAAATAGAAGAGCATTCGGTAGAGCCTGTACCCCCGCCACACAATGCCTGATCCAGCAAAACGTATCAGGACCAATAACTTTTTGAAATATCAAGCTCCATCTCGTTTTTGGCCCCATCTCTCAATGGTGAAGCATCACTTTAAATATTAAATAATTATTGTATCCGGATCTGGATTCGGATCTTCACCAAAATCGAAATGATTCGTCCTTGTCACACACACCCAACCCGTCCACCAAGTTTCGTCTGAATCAG
The DNA here is from genome assembly GCF_056783735.1 of Eptatretus burgeri. Lineage (NCBI taxonomy): Eukaryota > Metazoa > Chordata > Myxini > Myxiniformes > Myxinidae > Eptatretus > Eptatretus burgeri. The sequence goes on from NC_140971.1 coordinate 98,846,522, forward strand.
TCCACAACCTTTTGAGATATCGTGCTGTATATGGTTTTGCCCCATCTCTGAATGGTGAGGAATCACTTGTAAAATTATCACATCCGGATCTGGATTCGGATCTTCACCAAAATTGAATCAGTTCGTTATTACACACCCAACATGTCCACCAAGTTTCATCCAAATATGTCCACAACTTTTTGAGCTAGCCTGCACACAAACAAACAAACAAACAAACAAACAGACAAGCCGGTAGGCAACATGGGTGGTCACTATATAATTGCATACTCCTCATAGTTTTTGACGGATCGGGCTGAAAATTTTTGACAAAGAGGTTGATTGTAGTGCTCATAAAAGCGCAGAAGCCAATTTTTGATTTTCGAAATTTTTTTTTCGGATTTATTTAAAAATTTCAAAGTCCCGTTGCTAGGCAACGGTGGCGTCCATAGCAACAGTGCTCAAAAGCATACAACTAGATCCTGGTATGAACCTACAGTCAAGTTTCATCAAAATCGGTTGACTCCTCTGGCCTCCAGAGCTGTCCATTACATACAACCAAACAGCCAGACATACAGACAGATGGAAAACCTGAGAAAAATGGTAGTCTAGCGACCACCCAAAAAACGGTAGTCTCGCGACCACCCAACAAGAAGATGTCGCGCAGAGTGTGACACTTGCAAAATCAATAAAACAAATTTGATCTCAAAAATAATTGGTGGTGGAATCCAATGACCAAATATGCAACTTCTCTTAAAATTTCAAGTGAAACGGATGAAAATTGACAATTTTAGAAATTTTGCCTTTGTTGATCTTTTGGCCCATGTTGACCTCCAAAATAATTGGTGGTTGAATTCAGTGACCTCAAATAAAAATCTTCTTGAAATTTAAAGTCAATCGGATGAAAATTGAGGATTTTAGAAATACCACCTTAGTTGTTGACCTTTGGCCTATGTCGACCTTTTGACCTCAAAAACAAGAGGCTTCTTCCCTATGACAAACTTTCCCATGTGGTGAAGTTTCGTGAAGATCAGTTTAAGATTGTGACCCGTAAGCGACAAACAGAATAACAAAATCGACTAACCAATATACTTGAAAAATCTTCGATTTTGCAAAGTAACAAGAAAAAGACGTCATACAAAGCACGACACCTGTGAAATCCATAAAAGAAATTTGACCTCAAAAAAATAATTGGTGGGTGAATAAAATGACCAAATATGCACAAATACTCTTCAAGTTTCTTGTCAATGGGATGAAAATTGAGGATTTTAGAAATTCTACCTTAGTTGTTGACCTTGGGCCTATGTTGACCTTTTGGTCGATGTTGATTTCAAAAATAATTGGCTCATTGAATTCAATGACCAAACATGCAACTCCTTCAAATTTCAAGTCAATCGGATGAAAATTAATTTCAGAAATTCTGCCTTTGTTGACCTTTTGGCCAATGTTGACCTCAAAAATAATTGGAGGTTGAATTTGGTGACCTCATGTGGAAATCCTCTTCGAATTTCACATCAATGATATAAAAATTGAAGATTTTAGAAATTTCACCGAAGTTGTTGAAATTTTGCCGATGTTGACCTCAGAAATACTTGTTCATTCAATTCAGTGACCTGATATGTAAATCTTTAATTTTGAAGTTAATCGGATGAAAATTGAGGATTTTGGAAATATCACCGAAGATGTTGACCTTTTTGTCTCAGTTGACCTCAAAAATATTTGGTGGTTGAATTCAGCAAGCTGATATGAAAATCCTTTTCAAATTTCTAGTCGATCAGATGAAAATTGAGGATTTCAGAAATTTGAAAAACTTGTTGACCTTTGGCCTATGGTTGACCTTTTGATCTCAAATAATTACACGGGTGAAAACATAAAACAGACAGACACGTGTTAAAACATAACCTCCTTCCACCTTCGGTGGCGGAGGTAATAAGGGAACACATTGCATTGTTCGAGTTGAGCCGAACAAACACAAATTACCCGCCATCACCTCATCCCTTTGAAACAACACTAATCTGGACACTACATGAAGAAAGAACTCAATTCAAGCCCCAACTTGCACTTGTAATCAGAACTCAAGAACCTTCTCATCTTTTCTGAACGTTTTATAATCTGAGCAGTGCGGTTAATGACGTTAGCCATATCAAAGATGGAATGCAGGAGATCAAACAACTCAGAATCATTATAGATCGTGTGCAAACCGGTTTGACTTTCTTGCCTCAGGAAAGTAACGGTATATTTCATGATACGCTGGAAGAGCTATCTTAAGCATGGACATGTTTACCCGGCCATGAAAAAACAAAAACTGTCTTTTAACATTCCCAAAAGCATCTGGTAGCCACTGAGTAACTGCAGCATAAGATACCTTTTCAGTCACTTCCCCAATTTCTTTCCAAGCAGCACGGTCTCCATGGGCAGCAAGACTATCTCGATCACAGTTGCCAACATTTGAAACACGTCACAACGTTCTTAGAGAGGATCATAAGTGCACTTGAAAAATGCAGCACATTTAAAATAGAATGTACAACGAATATAATCACCAATAACATCATTGAATGCCTCATGTGTTTCGGCTTTACTTTGATATGTGGATTGATGATGGAGATTTTATATTTCACAATTGTATGAATATAAATGACCGTCCCTGATGTAAAATGGCCTCAACATTGACCTTAATCGAAGTGGATAATATCACTGAATGGCCCTCTGGTTAAGTTTTGCTTTAATGTATGGATTGTTGAGGGTTGCTGTATGTATTTGTTCTTGCCGATGATGGATTTGGGTACCATATTCCCAGAAAACGTATGAATGGGGCTCCGTGTGGGTGGTAGATTCACACTGCTTGGAATCCAACAGCACTGCTCACAGTTCCAGTTGTTATTAATTTATTATTATTATTATTATTATTATTATTATTATTATTATTACGTATTACACACCCAAACCCTTTTTTCGATTTTGACCCACATTCCAATATTAAGAGGGTCAAAGGTGAGACACTAAAAATCACACTGTCTTGCCATTCCCTTGTATTTGAGTCGATAGAGATGGAATTTGGTACAAAGGTGTTTTATAGCAGCCACGATAGTGATGCGGAGAAACATTTATGGCTAAAGTGTTGTTCGCGATTCTACATGGGTCAAAGTTCACAAATGAAGGGTTTTTTTGCTCGGTTTTCTCGAGCTCATAGCTCGGGTTTTGGCTTTCCATGTCTTTGGATTTCCATCAATCCAGACAATAATTAGCAAAATGATCCCCTTGGATTGAGGCACACTTTCACAAGTTTGATGCTTTTCTTTAAATTACAAAAGGGGTCAAAGGTCAAAATCGGAGGTGAACCGAAGGTTTCCAGCCTGGCAAGCACTTCTACTTCAACCAATACAGATAAGACTTAGCACAAAAAATACATCATCACAGTCCATTGAGGTTGAACCAGGTTACCATTGTACCGGTGTTGTCCTTTAAAAAAAAAAAGGACGAAATGCATGGGGGTGAGGGAGGGGGTTGATCGGAGATATATTGCATTCATCATTCCAAAATAGGCGTCGTCTCGGGCATCATTCCAAAATATCCCAAAAATGCTTGATTGGGTTCAGATCTGGTGACTGAGATGGCCATGATGTATGGATAGCAACAGTCATGCTCAACGAAACATTGGGTGACCACACGTGCTCTGTGGATGGGGGCACCGTCATCCTGGAAGACACTCCTCCTGGCAGGAAAGAAATGTTGCAACATGGCGTGAAGTGAAGATAATCACTCGGTATCATTAAGTAGCGATAGCCATTGACCTTGCCTTCGAAGAGAATGACTGCACCCAAACCATGCCAGGAAAATGGGGCCCACAACATCAGAGAACCATCAAAACCCATCACCGTTGGAACCAAGCACTCAGGGTTGTGGAGTTATTTAAGTTAGCACCACAAGTGCACTCATCCGTTTGCTGAGAACATGGTGAAGGAAGATTCATCTGATCATATCACATTTCTCCACTGCTTGGTAGTCCATTACCTGTGCTCTTTTGGCACCGCTGGACTCACAAACGAGTATTGTCAGGTGTGATGAGCAGTTTGTGCACTGAAACACGACTGTGATAGTCCACTCTGTGGAGTTCTCGGCAGATCATTTTTGATGAAACTAGCTGCTCACGCTCAGGTTGAAATTTACAGTTAATTCATCTGCAGTTTCTCACCTGCTTTGTCTTGCACTTCAAATTTAAGCACAGTTATCACGATCCTGGAGTATGCATTTCCGCATAATGTTGCCCTTTGCTGATGAGGTCCTTCTCTCGGAGTCCCATGCCGATATCACTTGAGACACCATTGCTCATGTGCCCTTTGCTGATGAGGTCCTTCCCTCGGAGTCCCATGCCGATATCACTTGAGACACCCTTGCTCGTGTGCCCTTTGCTGATAAGGTCCTTCCCTCGGAGTCCCATGCCGATATCACTTGAGACACCCTTGCTCGTGTGCCCTTTGCTGATGAGGTCCTTCCCTCGGAGTCCCATGCCGATATCACTTGAGACACCCTTGCTCGTGTGCCCTTTGCTGATGAGGTCCTTCCCTCGGAGTCCCATGCCGATATCACTTGAGACACCATTGCTCGTGTGCCCTTTGCTGATGAGGTCCTTCCCTCGGAGTCCCATGCCAATATCACTTGAGACACCCTTGCTCGTGAAACATCAGCAAGTTGAGCTGTCTTTGTCACTGAAGCTTCTGCCAAACACGCCTCAACAATCACCCCTCTTTCAAAGTCACTGAAGTCTCCTCTTGCAGCTATGATAGCCCTAATTATAGATGACCAGGCCTGTGCAGCATTTTTATAGATGACCCTAAACAAGCTGCGATGTTATTTGCTTAATTAACACGTGGGCCACACCTGTGTAGAAGCCATTGCTTTCAATATACCTGGTGTCCCTCATTTACCTAGGTGTTTACATTTTTTTGTCCACTACCTGTTTAGCATATGAGGAAAGATGTCCGAGGCCTTCTGAATCCATGTCCCCTTTATTCACCACACTGTTAACTCCTCTTCTCCCACTCATCCTTTCCGGTTGCAACTGGTTCCAGAAAATCTGAGATCCAACATATTACCACAAGAAAGGCAAAATGATGCTGCTACACCTGTAATGTTTCCAGACGGGAACACCAAACTGGCAACACCATCCACATTTGTGTAGTAGAAGCATGATTTTATCAATATTTATATAGAACGTATCTATCTGCAGGGTGAGCACACAATGGCTTGCCTTGTTATTGTTAAATAAACCACCCTCATCATTCATGGAGACAGACAACGGAGCTTAATTACCATTTTCTCGAAAAGGGCTTGTTGTACGATTCTGGAGGATGATCATTTAAATGATACCTTTTATAATTTTATTTTTCTGTTTCCTTTCAGAGTTTGTCGTGGTAATCCCCACAGCAACGTTGGTGAGTTTATAATTCTTGTATGTTCGATGTGCACATCAATCCTTAAAACGAAACTTTGTTCTCACTTCATTTTTGATAGTTTGAAATGTTGGCACTATTGACATATGGCCCAACATTATACATGTTATATTTTGGTTTTGCTTATCTTTAAACAGGAGATCAAGACATGCACAGAATATTCAATCACAGGAACAACAGGTACCTTGAAAATGAGTATGAGCTCAATATTAGAGACACTCTGGCTCGTAGCCAGGTTGAGATTTACTGTTTATACATGCTTTGTAGATCAAGTTGAGCATGGGGTCATATGAGAATGGCCTTGATGGCATATTGGCTGATAAGTGATGAACATGTGAATGTGAGGCCAATGAAATGCCACTTTAAAATCCCAAGTGGTGGGGACATTTTAGTAAAAGTCATCGTAATCATCTATACTGTACAAATAAATGTCAGTGTGTCCGTCAGTCCATCTGTCCGTGTCCTCCACAACTCCCAAACTATAAAACCGAGCAGCCTGAAACTTTGCTAAAAGACTAAGGGAACTCCAAGGAAGTGCAGGAGTGTAAATTGGGTGTTTGGGTTAATAAAAACACCTCTTTTGAAGATAATTAATGGCCTTATTTAATTACATCCTTCATCAGAGCTCATCATTGGTCACTTCGCAGTCCCTTGCTGGGGTCTTAATTCGCCACTTTTTTTTGGCATGCTCAACAATGCGTTGATATGGAACAGGCTGCAATGATGTTTGGTGAGGCTTCGTTCTCCGCACCCCCCTCCTCACTCTTCCCCCCTTCCTAGCTCCCCACCCCTCCTCTCCCTTCTCACTTCCCCCTCCCTCTCTCTCTTCCCTTTTTCTGCTCCCTCCCCTCTCTTCTCTACCCCCTCTCCCTCCTTTGTCCCTCCCCTCCTTCTTTCTAACACCCCCCCACCTTAATACCCCCCCCCCCGTCAGCGAAGCGACGGGTTGTATTTTCTAGTAGCTTAATAAATTACAGAGTCAATTGTGAACCATAATTAATTACTTCATAAGCTATAATGAGGTTAGTCCACATACCGTAACTCAGCTTTCATTGCTTGAGCTGTTGGTCCAAATGAAAACACCAAACAGACCAATTTGAATTAAGTTTTAAAAACCAAGTTTTAAGAAGTTCTTGATGTTATCTTTCACCCAGTTTGTCATATGATGTCATGAGTCATTTATATAACAAGTTGTAGAAAGTATTATGAGGTTAACACTGAACCCTCGCACTCCTCCGCTCAACCAACTCTCACTCTATTCCTCGTCGGATGATTTTCTGCAGATAACAACACGAAGCCAAGAGACCCAAAAAACATCTACAAAGTGTTCCTGCTTGTTGCTGTCTGCATCACTGTATTTTTACTTCTGGTTGGTGTGATCGTCCTGACAGTTGAGCTCAGGTATGATAAAACCCTTTGGATTCCATTTAGTAAGACTAAGCTCTACACACTATGACATAGAGTTCGTTAAGAAAGGATGCTCTGGCTTTCTTCAGACAACAGTTTGATGAAACAAGACAGTGTGCATATAAATCCTAATGATGTCAGGATGTCTTACCAAAGATGTTGTTACGTGGAAAGGAGAGGAGGGGAGGGAGGGGGTCCACAGCTTGATTGTATTAAGAACAGTACGGACCGTGTGATCGCATAGGTTAGATAAGCTATTTGTCAAGAAGGAAGTTGTCTTGTAAGAGGTACACTGAGGAGACAGTGAGCATCCCTCATAGAGCAGTATGGAGTAAGATTGTATCATGTAAAACCTCCTGTTTTCAGGCGAGGCTAGGTGAGGACAAGAGCGTAAAAGACAAACAGAAAGCGCTTCATTCATTTAAAAGGAACCATCATGAACTGGTTGGCCAGTAGACTGTAAGCCATGGCAGCGAGTTCAGCTGCGGATCCCTGGAGAGGGGCAAAATACTTTTCTTTATTGAGGCTACTACACGGGGCAGGACAGCCCAGAAGATGGTGAGGCCAAAGACCGTCGTGGCCATCCAATGACGGGACCTGCCACCCAGAGTTTATGAGGCTGTAGCCATGCTTGCAGGTGCCAGTTGGACCTTGGACTTCAAGAGAGAAGCATCTCTCTTCACTCTTCATTTTTTTTCTTCATCTAGACAAGGAGGACTGAGCTGGATACTTGGACACCACCTCACAATCCCTCACCTCCACTTCGTTGCCATTCGCCACACTGACCTGATGTGCCAACAACCTGCACGGCACCAGCTTCATACCTGCTCAAGCCCTCGCCTGCCCCTTTGTTTTGTGTGTGTGTGTGTGTGTGTGTTCATGGGCACCATTAGGGGTGAGGCTTTACTTCCATTGTTCACTTGTTTGCATGTCCCATCATCCCTCTTCGTATCTGTCTACAGATTGGTTTGTTCCATCATATTTATAGCATCCTGTCTACCCTCATCTGCCATATTCTTTTTTTTTTAATGAACACATTGTAATTATAACAAACCTTGGGGAATCACAGTATTAATTGATAAAACCTAGTAAACTTGGGGAATCTTAGTAAAGTGACAGAGAATCCAATGTAAACACCGTTTTGGGATCCGCGGAGGCCTTTATAAGACCTCCAGCTCAGAGAGGTCTATGTTAACGGCCGCCTCTGATGCGTCAATATTTTTCAAACGTTTATTACATGAGAGCAGTCGGTTGAAAACTACCAATCAACGATGTATATCTGAGAGGTTTATTTTATTAATCACAATGAAATTGTCTGGAAACACAAACCTAACTGTGTTTGGGTGGTTTTGTTCAAACAGACGTCACAATCTCCAGCACAGACGGATGAGTGGAGACCGAAAAAACCAGCAAAAGACGAAAACATATAATGACAAGGAAAATGTCACTCACGTGGAGCTGCTTCCTACGGAGCCTTCGGTGTTAGCCGTGGACTCCCTTTCACAACCATCCAACATTGACCACATGAACCCTGAGTACTTCTTGTTTTGAAACGATGGATGACACGTGCTGTACGTCACGTGAAACGAAGGCCCTGTGACAAAAAGAAAGTTTAATTTCTGTTATTGTGATTTCCAAGACTTTCTGTATATTTCATTTTTGCCAAAGTAGCCTTTCATGTACTATTATACTACAATAGAAACCACTTTTGGAGACTCGTTTGTATGTACAGCGAAGATCTTCCCTCTCACCTTTCTAACGAATGGTAAACATTGACCTGACTAGTGCTGACAATGTCCCCTTCACATATCGGGATTGTTTGTTGTTATAGAGACGGGGAGAGAGGGATGTGCTGGAGGACTGGAAGACACGCAGAAGGGAAATCCCTCATTTTACCAAAAGGGATGTATAACAGGCAGCCCATCGTAGGTTCAAGAGTACGTGTGGTTGTGATTCTGGATTCTTAAATATCAAACATTTTCAGTGTTTACAAAACATGACATCAAAACACAAGACAATATCCCATTATTCAACTCCTAGACATTGGACAATATTCTGATCTGCCTCACAACATTAAAATGATGCAAAAAGATGATTAAACGAACTCAAATTCATGAACCTACATTTGAAGATCAAAAACAACGTTTGATTGTGAACGAGGCCTATTTTCCTTGAATTTTAATGTTGCGGGACACAATGGATTATTATTGCACGGAATGCGTCAATTGACGGAGTTATTTCTTTATGTTTGATGTACTAGTAAATACCCGCTCCCTCCTGGAGCAAGAGGATATGTTTTCCTTTTCACAACCACAACAACCACTCCTTCCGAGAGGTGGCAGTGCTTTACCACTTGCACTATTCCTTGTGCAGATTGGAAAATCACAAGTCATTTCCCCACACTCACGAGGAGGGTGTGTGGAAATTTATTTCAATGCCCATGACCTGACCCTGGGTACCCCAAACACGAATGCACAATTTAACGGAGGTAGGCCAAGCCGTTTTCGATGCCATAAGGTACAGACAGACAGACAGACAGACAGACAGATGCTGCCTTATTTTATACCGTAGGATACTAAATGCAAATATTTGAAAATGTAGTTAATATCATTTGATAAGGTTAGTGCCATAGATGGATTTCTCACTGGAACTTCTTGGGTTCCAACAAAGAGGGCAGCACTTGGTTGATGAACAGGAAGGGTTGCTTGAACAGGGACACTTCAGAAGTCTCAAACAGTGGAGGACATGGATTAGTGACACGGAATTTCTTGTTCTAGGATGAGAACGTAGATTGCAAATATTCTTTCATTGTATATTGTATTGTTTTTTTCTTTACAGGAGCGAAGCTCATGGACGAGCGAGGTAGATCTGACAGTGGGACAAACATCAAGAGAATGAATGAACAGGAAAAGAGGAGAGGGAGGAGGGAGGGACTACTGAGACGAGCACGTAAGATGGTTGGGTTAAGAAAGGCTAATGGGGGTAATAAAGGTCAAGGGTTAGAATTGTGGATGGCAAGACATGGTGGTGCACCGATTGCTTGAAGTCCTGGAGGGAAGGGTCAGGAGACAGAACAGCCTTTGCAAGGTGGTTCCATTGATGGAGAAGCGATGAATAAAATAATTGAGGTGTGCAATCAGTCTGGATTTTGGAAGTTTAACCTCTCAGGGATGACTGGAGGATTACGTGCATACTGTAGTGGACCGTGAGGGTCAGAGGATAGAGAGCAGAGGGAGCGATGCCGGAGAATAGACATTCGAAAATGGAGATCACCGACCTGCGTGCGATGTGGACGCAGTAGACATGTGCTTCGGCCTTGTCATGGGAGATCTCATCACGCCATGTTGGATTGAAAGCATTGCAAGGTGCACGACACAGTGAGTCTATCCTCACATGTTGATGAATGTTTAAAATGTCCAAAAACAAGAGCACCTCTGTGTAAACGTGCGTTGTGAGTTTTGGACAATTTGATTTGAAATGAAGTTTATAAATGGTACTTTTTGTGAATGCGATATAACTTGAGCATTGTGAAGCATGAAGCATTGCCTTGCTTATCGGGTTTTTAAACGTTAGAGCAGCATAACACGACATGATATTATAGATGACGAACAGTGGGGTAAAACATGACTTTCGATGTCGTAACAAAAGACCCGGATGATTGTTTCACGTTGATCTGTTTGTTTTTGTTTTGTAATGTTCTTTCACCATTATTGATCACATCAGCCATACGAGGGGCACGTACTGCATGTATGTATGGAGACCATGACATTTCATCCTGTTTTACGGCTCGATGTTACATTGCTGCGGTGATGTATATAGCGACTAACTCGTGATGTAAAAACGTGAACATCTCGAACCTCATCTACACAAACACACTGCATCCTCACTACACCTTACAGCTCCGTCATGGCAGGAAGCATCTTCCAATCCTCGTCCCACACAAGGAGACCGCATGTCATCGACCGCACACGTCGGTCGAATGAGGTTTTCCTTTGATACATTTGAACAACCTGACAACATCAACAAAATTCAACGACAACAACAACAAAACTTGTTTTAAACATCAACAAAACTCATCACATGTCTCCACAATTACCTCTTACATACGAAATGTTATTCAACCTGGAAGTTTAACTCACCTTCCAGAAAATGAGCCCAAGGATCGATGGATCCCAAAGTAAACGGTTGATCATCCTCCTCTGTGATGACGTCATCTACCTGCCAACAGCACAACTCTTGGATGAGTGGAATTACCAAGTCCACTGGAGACTTTCAACATGCACGACTCAAAGTATAACACGGCATCGTGCACATCATGCTTTTTACAAACGCCTCAGAGCTTTCCCATTTTTAGCTCACCTGGACTTTAGTTAGGTGAGCTTATGCGATCAGCAGCGTCCACAGGTGAGAGTGAGTCATTCAGTGAGCGAGTTCGTAAACACCAGTCATTTTCACTTGAATCAAACACATGATTTCGATGAAACTTGACCACAACCTTCATCACCCGTCATGTACCAAAGTCTGATCACAGCATTAAAAAAACCCCATCAGGGTCTATGGGGGTCTGCGGGTGGTTTGAGCGACTGTTGCTCCTGATCCAGGTGAGCTTCAGGACATGCAGTCCCATTTTAAAAAAAGTTTATTACTCTGACTCTTGCCCATGTGTAAAATGTATCAATGAGCTAAGGCCAGAACTTTGAAAAGTTATAAACGCTCATGGAAGTAAGATTTTGAGTTTGTTGGAACTGATTTTGCAGGAATCCATTGTTGTTAAGTGTTTGTGGATGAAATTGTGCTTCTCATGACCTGGCATGTATTCTCAGCTTCATTTATTGCCGTTCGTATACAACGCATAAGAAAGATTGTTAACTGTTTGTTTCTTTTAATACCATAGAATATTTTTGTGCATTGATCAATTGTTGGGATATCCTGTGTGCCATTTTGTGAATAAAAATGGCTTTTATATCGATATCTTGCCATGTGTTGGTGTACCGAGCAAAGAGAAATGGAGCTCAGATTTGAAAAGATGAGAATTATTTCATGTAATGAGAAATATTTTCACTTAATGAAAACAATCTGCCAGTAAGGAGCTGTTAGGGTTAGGGTCTCACTCCAGGAATTCCCCACTAGTTCAGGTGGGGTCCCTGTTTGGCTGTAAAATACATGACGTCATGTAGCCAATGGTGACTTAACATGAAAATCTGGACGAAAGAGAAAATGATTTTTTTCCTTTTTTCATACACCGAAGGTGGACTGAGGTTATGTCTTCACCCGGTTTGTCTGTCTGTGTCTGTGAGCAAGATATCTCAAAAGGTTATGGACGGATTGGGATGAAATTTGGTGGAGCTGTTGGGTAGGTGGCAAGAACAAGCTGATTCGATTTTAGTTAAGGTATGGATCCAGATCCAGCCTATCAGTGGGATACAAAATGTAAACTGTAAAAAAAAAAGAAGAGGTTAAAAAGAAATGTTCAGCCTGGCGGAGGTATGCGCTCTACCGAGTGTCCTTCGAGTTTGAGGTGTTTTCATCAGAGGAGGAATGGGAAAAATACATTTTTACACCAAGATGGAAGAAAAAAAAAAACAAAAAAAAACGAGTAGTAGGAATTGTGGGAGATGTTGTAAGGGATGTACTTTGTACGATCTGAAACGACAGGTTGATTGTGCAAAATGTCATACAACAGGTTGCTCGTGTCACCCTACCCCTTAACGGTGTGCGTGTGGGTACAAGATCAGGGCTAACTCCAGATTAAGCCCCTCTGTGGCTGAAACATGACACCTGCTGAGGCTTCAGCAAGTTGTGTCGTACCCCATGTTAGTTGTGCGTCATATTTTGAGTCAATCTGTGTAGTGCGGAAGTAAAAACCATCAGCGTAATAAGTGTTGTCAGTTTGTGCATTATTGAAGAAACCATTACTTAGTGGATGTTCAAGACCCACGGTGTCCCTCGTGAACAGTCGGCAAGTTATCTCTGACACCCTCAACAAGTTACAAATCCCTGCTCTGACTTATGAGGGGCACTGCATCAGTGAGGCTCCCAGCAAACGATGCAAAGCCCCGGCCACGTGTTGCTGACTCTGTAGCCCAGTGGTGGAACCTTTTTTCACCCTTTAGGTGAAGGTTCCTTGGTTTGAGTCCCAACTTTTTCCACATTAGCCTCAAGTGGGAATGTGTCCCCCTTTCATGTAATTGTAAGTTATGTGTTCCACACAATTCGGTTTAACCCTCCCTTCCGAGACGGTGGGTTCCGCAATGGAAAACATCCACCGGGTGGGTACCCAAGCTGAGGCTGACACACGAACGTCTTGGCCTTCCCGCCTTGGCTCCTCGCACAAGGAATAAGTTATTGGCCGCAAAAGTAACTTCAGTGAATTTCCAGTAATTTATGTGTTGTCGGTCATGTCTCATCATTGTGTGTCCATGATAGATTGTTTGAGAACACGTGATGTTCCACAGCCAATCAGGAACTCAAAAAGGCAAGAGATGGCAGCGACCACAGAAATTGATGAAATTGCATTTGCTGCCTCATGGTGATTCTTCTTTGAATACGTGGAAATGTTAAGTGAAAAATGAAGTCATGACCACGTAATGGTAATTCATTCTCAGCGAGTAAAATTTGAATGGGGTTTTGCTTTGAGCTTGGCCCTTATTCCATTAATACAGCTGGCATCCAGGCGAGCAAGAAACGTCACAGGTCACATCTCCACGGCGACATAATGAATACATCTACCGGTGCGCACATAAAGGTGCTCCAATGTCCAGGTGATTCTTTCAGAGCTCATACAGATCGTTACCTGCGTTTCCATGGAAAATGATTCATGATTCATCGTCGTGGGATGAAGAGAAATTGCAGGGTGGGCATGAGCAGAGGAGTGTTTAAAGAACAATGACATGGTCCGGCAGACAGCCGAGGCGTGAGGGGGATGTGTGAGAGCAGAACGCACGAAGAAGACACGTGACCTGTTCTTGAGCTGCAGTGGAGTCGAGCAATACACACATCACGTGCAAACGAGTCGAAATGTATCCCGTAAGGAGTAAGGACAAAGCACTTTATGAGAACGTCACAATGGTGAAAACAACTTCTTCTCCTTCTTCTCTAATGGCCCCAATTATTATTCCCATTGTATTGTGGGGTTGGCTGGGGGAAGTTTTTTTGGCCCAAGTCTTTGACGAGCCGGCTGGCCAGGCCTGGCGTTCGATTAAGGTTCGTAATTAGTTGATCACAGAGTACCGGCGATAGCTTGCCTACTCTTCGCAAACGCCACCCTGGGGTCTTAAACGTCCACCAACTAATGCAGGCAGAGGGGAGAGATGGTACACCTGTTTAACGTCCATCCGAGGGACAGCACACACATTAATGAATCACTCTTCCTGAGAAACACTGAGACGACAGTTTAAAGCTGGGTCGGGATTCGAACCTTGGCGAGACAGGTTAGAGTTGATTTGGTGATTGCCATGTGTTTATGTACATTGTGTTTATCCTGTACCAGGATATGTACATGCCATTGTCAACACAGCACCCCCGCCCCCCAGGTCGAGCACATTAGTGGATCGTCCTTGCAGATTACTCACCACAACCTGACACACAGTGTACACACATGCATCACTGCTGACAACAATGTGGTGGGCCTCGTATCGATTGAGGAACTGTATGTGCTGGCAAAATGGAAATAAGAGATTTTTTTCTCCCATAATTTGGAGATAAAAATCCGGGTGAAAATATCAGTTTGTGTAAAAGGGAAACAGAAACATGTGCAAAGTCTGAAGGGGGTGTGGGGGGTGTGCACCCCCTGCACCCACGACCCCCCACCCCTCCCCAGATCTGCCCTTGATTATTACACAAACTAAATGCTATTCAAAGAATACATACCCTGCGCAGTCTTGAGAAGGACTTGGTGTGAGCAAACTCTTTTGTTTTGTTTTTCTTTGATCCAATATTGCTACCAGACCAGGTGACCGACGACGGAATCTTTATCAAACCATATTTCCCATGGGTAGTTGATAAATTAATTAAATTTTGCATGGATTGGTAAAGTGGTTTCTCCTACGAAGATTTTCAAAGATTTTCCTTTGGATCCAATATGGCCACCAGACTACTTGACACGTGATGGTCATTTTTATGAAAATCCTGTTCAAATTTCAAGTCAATCGGATGAAAATTGGCAATTTAAGAAACTTGGCCTCTGTTGACCTTTTGGCCAAAAATATGCATTTCTGTTGTTGGACAATGGACAGTCACCAACATACAAAAAAAAAAAAAACTCAGAACGATTGCTTCAAAACTGTGGACAAAAAACATGTTACAAACAAACAAATACACAGACAGACAGACAGTAGTGAAAACATAACCTCTGCCCACCTTTGGTAACTAATGGTAATCAATACTAATAAATGTCAGTGCGTGTGCGTGTGCGTGTGCGTGTGCGTGTGCGTGTGCGTGTGCGTGTGCGTGTGTGTGTGTGTCCTCCATAACTCCAAAACCATAAAACCGAGCAGCCTGAAACTTTGCATGCACACTAAGGGAACTCCAAGGAAGTGCAGGAGTGTAAATTGGGTGATTGGGTGAATTAAACCACACCCCTTTTGAAGACAATTAACGCTGTTTTGCTCTCCCGTAATTCATATTTTTTGGGGCCTGCTCAACAATGCCTTGACTTGGAACAGGCCGCAATGGTGTCTTCATGAAAAAGCACTCAAAAGGTTTTTTTCCACTTTCATCACTCATGTTATCAAATGCCTGATCCTCATACCTACGAATCGCTGTATACATCGCTCTTGTCAGTGCTATAGTTTTGAAATTCGGAGCACGGAGCGATTTTATGCATTACAAATAAATTATGCGATTTTCCACGATCTACTCTCACAGACGAATTCAAGAATATAATCACAATATAATTGCTGTTTTGAGGATCGGATCACATGGCCTAAATAAGTGTTGAAATCTGGAGTGAAATCGGAAAATGTTAATAAATTGGCGATGTTTATTTGGTTTTGCAGATATATCCCATTACCAGTCAGCTTGCTATCGCTTGCCAAGCAAGCCGTTTCATTGGAGTGCTTGCATGAGTGCTAAAGTCACTTGGTGAGTGCCCTACAGCCTGTAGATAGCAGTATTATGCACATGCAGTAGTTTATGTCCCAATCTGGAGATCAGTTTCAATTAAGCAAGAAGAGGTACTTGGACAGCACACACAGACATGGTATAAATGGGTAACATCAGATTTGCAAAGGGACTCGGTGTGTGTGTGTGTGTGTGTGTGTGTGTGTGTGTGTGTGTGTGTGTGTGTGTGTGTGTGTGTGTGTGTGTGTGTGTGTGTGTGTGTGTGTGGACCTGCATGCTTGGTTACGTGTGCGGTGCGTGGGATTTGCAGACGTGTGGACTAAACTTAAATTCAAATTCGCACCCGGGCCTATGGTGCATGGTGCTTGGAGGAGGTTATGCGGCCATCTCGTGAATCATGTGCTTCCGTACGTGGGGAGCAGACGTGCTGCAACGTTGAAGCCACGTGGGGAGAGGACATGCTGCGGCATCAAAGCCATGAGGGATGTGCTGCTGTGCATTGCGGGTGTGGGGAAATGCATGTGTGTGAGTGAAAGGGTGAGTATATTGCCGGTGCACATGCATGGTTGGCATGTACCGTGAGGAGGTTGGAGGGACGTGTATTGGGTGGGGGGGAGTGGGGTGGTATGCATGCAGGCAGGCCTTTGCCTGGTACATAGCATGTGGTTTTCAATTTTAAATGCTCCCATCCGGTTTTATATAAAACATGGCTGTTATAAACAAAACATTTCTGTTTGGGCACGTTTTATCGGCTCGGTAACACACTGGTTTGCTGCCTACCCTCTGTTTATGCTGTCTTCCTTCCCCTTCCCCTCACACTTCCTTCCCTTGCCCTTACGCTGCCTTCCATCCACTTATGCTGCCTTCCATTCCACGCATGTTGCTTTCCCTTCCCCTTACACTGCCTTCCCATTTCCTCATGCTTCCTTCCCTCCCCTTGCTGCTTTCCCCTCCCCTCTTGCTGCCCTCCCCTACCCTCTTGCTGCCCTCCCCTACCCTCTTGCTGCCTTCCCCTCCTCTCTTGCCACCTTCCCTCCCTTCATGCTGCCTTCCTTTCCCTAATGCTGGCTTCCGTTCCCCATTCCCACACACTATCCTCCTCCCAAACCCCCTCCACCACTCGACAACTCCGCGGAGGTCGAGGAGAGGAAGAGGTGTCAAAGAATATGTGAATTGGACAAATGAAAACTTTTTTTTGTAAGCAGTCGGAGCTGATACTTGGATCAAGTCTTGGATCAATTCCACAATTTGTGTCACGTTAAAATATTCCAGAGCTCGTCATGTGTGTGTGGAAATTAAATAAAGGCATGGATACTGGCGTGGCTTTTTCAATGATTGAAGGAAAACGCCCTTCCTTCCTTTCCCCTTCCCTCCCGCTTCCCTCCTCCCAAAGCCCCTGCACCCCCACGGACGTCTCTGGGCAGTGTTTAATACGACCCGTTTGAACGTGTTACTTTATGTACCCAATGCTGTTCAATCCCATAGTAATGTCGGCATAAGGGAACCATTCCTCACCCTCCCCCCCCCCACTTTCCCTCAAGTGTCCCAATCAAACGCATGTCGAGAATACCCCCTTCCCCTGTCCACCACCCCCCTCTCTCTCCCATCTTCCTCACTCTGTACCCCCTCCCAGAGTGTAAAGTGACGTGTGGTGAGGCTTTGCTCTCCCAACCTTCCTCACTCTCACCTCCTTCCTTGCTCTCACCTCCTTCCTCACTCTCACCTCCTTCCTCGCTCTCACCTCCTTCCTCACTCTCACCTCCTTCCTCGCTCTCACCTCCTTTGTCAGTCTCACCTCCTTCCTCACTGTCCCCCTCTTCCTAGCTCCGACAGTTGTATTTGCTGGTATTTGAATGAAACACCACGTCTCTTCTTCTTTGGTATGCAGGGCAAGCTGTCCATTGCATTATTGGCTGAGGGTGTGGATTTGCTGCTGATGCAGTGCCCCCTGTAGGTTACGGCAGGAATTTGTAACTTGTTCATGGTGCCGGTGATAGCTCACCTCCTCTTCGTGAAGGATACCGTGAGATCTTTAACATCTACCAACTAATGTTGGTCTGACTGTAAACTGCCTGACTGGAGATTGTGAGGTAGGGTGTTGTATCAATTAGCCTGTAGTGGTGTTATTGACGTTAACCTTCTCACCTGTGCAGCACATTGCCTTCTGAATTGTCTAGCCTGGGTTCGAATCCCGGGCCAGCCATTAACTGTCATCCCGGTGTGAACAACAACCACCACCACCACCAGTACCTTTTTGGTTAAAGGTGTAATTGATCCGAGTGGTTTGTAATAATGAAACTTTAAATGAGATTGACGACCAAGCACCAGCAAAGGTTCACATCAGGGAAATCCAGTTCACGGGTCGCCGGGGTGGGTCTCATGGGGTCAAGAACATGGTGCTCTATCATTGAGGATGGAGTGCACTCGGAGCTCATCAAGACCTCAATTGCTCGGGTAACACCACCGGGGCGAGTTCTTCAATTCGTGGAATGAGCGAACAGAGTGTGGCACGAACGAAGCCAGGTGACGCGCACACCTTGATACCAATTCCAGAAACAAAGCACCGGAAACACCTTCAAAGGTTCCACCGTAGGTGACTCGCTCCAGGTGTGAAATGACTGTGAGAATAGACAGTTATTGATTGATTATATCATTCTTTAATTTCACGACGTCCGTGAAAGTAATACCCAAGAACCCGAGGCTTCGGCGTCAGGTAAGAACACCTTGAAACGGATCTTGTGTATA
The DNA here is from genome assembly GCF_056783735.1 of Eptatretus burgeri. Lineage (NCBI taxonomy): Eukaryota > Metazoa > Chordata > Myxini > Myxiniformes > Myxinidae > Eptatretus > Eptatretus burgeri. The sequence continues at coordinate 98,865,160 of NC_140971.1, forward strand.
TCAAGTTGGGTTCGCGCGAGTGCTGCGCCCAGTAGCCGTGGACCGACCTGATCATTACACTCATTCGAATTCACAAGTGAGTGAGTGAGTGAGCGCACTCGGTAGTATGTACGGATCGTTACACGGGTACTCTCATGAGAGGTGCGGCCACGGTGGTGACTCACTCCGTGGGTCCACCCCAGGCTGGACCACAGGACGGGATGGTGGAGGGAGAGACCCGCCGACCCCACGTACACGTATATTTGCTTGACGTGCCCTCCTCATCGGACTACATGAGCGTTTCCCACCGTTCCTAATCCCGGCTCACGCCCACGCCACCGGCTCCTCTGCCCCCGGTGGGTGCTCGGGCTCAGTTCGCATTACCAGGCACGCGGACTGCGGCACGCGCCACGCCTCGCGCCGCACGCGCCAAGGTATCCGCGGAGGTGCAGCGTGAGATCGCAGGGGGCGACGTTCTGGGTGTTCAAAAAGAAAACCTGATGGTTAGAGTTAGAGATATAGAGTGCTTTAGTGCAAACGCGGTGAGCATACTAACCAGGTGAGCGAGTAAAAGGTGGCTTGATCGAGGGTGTGTGTGGTGTGGTGTGGGTGTGTGTTTTCAAGGCTTTGCGTGGTTTTGTCTGGTTCAAACTGTTGCTCAGTTTTAATAATGCACCTCTTTTTACCGCACTGCGTGCACACAGGTTGTTTTGTTAAATTGTACCTTACCGGTCGGTATTCATTGGTCCAGCTAAAGAGCGGGTGTGCGAGCGTGTGTGCGTGTGTATAACAGTCGTTCCGCCGATGCTCGCAGTCCGAATCCACATCGAATCGTCGTCCTTAAGCACATCCAATCGCTGTCTCCATTCCATTTGACGACTCAGTATCGATTTGTCTGAACGTTTCATTTCGTCCAAGCAAACGTACTCCAACGTCTATGAAGTGACGTCACGACGGTAGCTAACGCGAGTTTAACAAAAGCTGTGTTTCATTTGCAGTGATGATGAAGGACGTGTTAAAAGAGGTGTCTTCTTCATCAGTCTCGTTCATCGTTGCAGTTTAACACACCTTTCCATCATGTATTATTATGTGTGGCCATGTGTAAAAGCAATTACCGTGTTGGCGAAACACCCGCTGCAAGGGGTTGGGTGAGGATGGCACTGATCGAATGAGCTGTCCTGGAGTGTCACTGCCAGATGGGTTTGTACGTACTAATAACTCCAGGCACGTGATAACCGAGCATTGCGAGTACACATCATGGGAAACTGATGAAACGTTCAACAAATTTCAACTGTGAAAGGGCAAGCTCCACTTACAAACCAATGTGTACGGTGTTCGTGTGTTGCTCCGTATTCCTTGTCAAAGTGCCAAATGTGACTCCGTTAACATCCGTCACATCCTCCGCCTGGTTCATCATAAATGCCTCACCGTCAGCAACGAGCTTTCCTGCTGATCATCGAGCAAATCTGGCCTCCAAAGCCAGCCGCAGTATGGGCATCCTCCGTCGTTCCCAGTCTTTGAAACATCCAAACGATTTACAACCTCTCAGGCCTTTGTCACCTATGGGCTTGTGCCTAATTGTCCCATCTGTCCCTCCTGGATTCAGTGGAATCTAAAACTCTCGACATTATTGGAATCTCTTGTCATGAGACTCAAACACAGGGTCTTTTTCTTGCCCATCGAAGGCAGGTTGGTGTCCTCTACCTCTCGTGTTTTTACCTCGTCCCATTCGGTTTTGCTCCTTCTGCTCTCTCATCCCTCAACTCTTTTGTTCCTCATCTCTATCATCTGTGTAACGCTTTCCTGAGACTCTTCTGTCCACGGATCAAAGCAGCCAGTGTACTCTCATCTCACGTCATTTCCCATCTCTATCCACAATCTTATGTACCCCCATGAACCCCACCGAACGCAATCCTCTTACTAGCAGGTTCACATTTCCTCCTCTCTCTCCTCTCTCTCCTTTTCCTGTTCGTTCGTCCTTTTACTTGTTGCGTGAAAATGTAACCCCAAGGCCCCAATGTCAGTTCATTGATTTTTGTTTTCCACCACCTCGCTCTTCCATGAGCTTTGTGACCACACTATTTGTGACACCTATCATTTCCATGGACTCGATGAAGTTCAAGGGGCATGCTTGAGATTTTCACTTTTGTATTTTTCAAATTTACTGAAATGGTTTTGGGTTATCTGTTTTTTACGTAAACGTATGATGAAGGTGTTAAATGATGAATCAAAGGAAGAGGAAGAAATTTCCATCATTAAATATATTTTTTACAATGTCAATCTCATAGAAAAAAAAACTTAATTCGTATTTGTTTAGATATGCTTTAAAAACGGGGAAAAAACAATTTACTGAAAACCAACTCCAACAAGGTTTTGCATGTTGCGTAAGATTACCCCAAGTCTGCTTTCTGTCTCGGTAGGGTATCTGGGAGAGGGGGTTCAGGGTAGAGGGAAGACCCCAATTATCTCTCTGTAAATGTGGACTATCATCGGTGGTATGTTGTATGACAAGTCATTGCCTTGTATAAAGGATGTTTAAACAACTCGATAATCTACGTTACGGTGATGTTGAAATCTAAGTGAGAATGATTCAAAATTTTCAAAGTGTGTAATTTCACTAATTTTAAGCAGATGCTCAAACCAAAGCATCCAACATGGAGCTTTGCAGTGAAGTGGAATTGATTTTTGCCTGTGCCAGAAAAATAATCAACAAGGATGACTGATGAAGGTGATGTGAGCTGACTTCCAGGGCTGACGAAGGTGACGTTAGCTGACTTCCAGGGCTGATGAAGGTGATGTTAGCTGACTTCCAGGGCTGACGAAGGTGATGTTAGCTGACTTTCAGGGCTGACAAAGGTGATGTTAGCTGACTTCCAGGGCTGACGAAGGTGATGTTAGCTGACTTCCAGGGCTGACGAAGGTGACGTTAGCTGACTTCCAGGGCTGATGAAGGTGATGTTAGCTGACTTCCAGGGCTGGTGAAGGTGATGTTAGCTGACTTCCAGGGCTGGTGAAGGTGATGTTATCTGACTTCCAGGGCTGATGAAGGTGATGTTAGCTGACTTCCAGGGCTGGTGAAGTTGATGTGAGTTGACTTCCAGGGCTGGTGAAGGTGGTGTTAGCTGACTTCCAGGACTGATGAAGGTGATGTTAGCTGACTTCCAGGACTGATGAAGGTGATGTTAGCTGACTTCCAGGACTGGTGAAGTTGATGTGAGTTGACTTCGAGGGCTGGTGAAGGTGGTGTTAGCTGACTTCCAGGACTGATGAAGGTGATGTTAGCTGACTTCCAGGACTGATGAAGGTGATGTTAGCTGACTTCCAGGGCTGACGAAGGTGATGTTACCTGACCTCCAAGGCTGACGAAGGTGACGTTAGGTGACTTCCAGGGCTGAGGAAGGTGATGTTACCTGACCTCCAAGGCTGATGAAGGTGATGTAATCTGACTTACAGGGCTGACGAAGGTGACGTTAGCTGACTTCCAGGGCTGATGAAGGTGATGTTAGCTGACTTCCAGGGCTGACGAAGGTGATGTAATCTGACTTCCAGGGCTGACGAAGGTGATGTTAGCTGACTTCCAGGACTGGTGAAGTTGATGTGAGTTGACTTCCAGGGCTGGTGAAGTTGATGTGAGTTGACTTCCAGGGCTGGTGAAGTTGATGTTAGTTGACTTCCAGGACTGATGAAGGTGGTGTTAGCTGACTTCCAGGACTGATGAAGGTGATGTTAGCTGACTTCCAGGACTGGTGAAGTTGATGTGAGTTGACTTCGAGGGCTGGTGAAGGTGATGTTAGCTGACTTCCAGGGCTGACGAAGGTGATGTTACCTAACCTCCAAGGCTGACGAAGGTGACGGAAGCTGACTTCCAGGGCTGATGAAGGTGATGTTATCTGACTTCCAGGGCTGACAAAGGTGATGTTAGCTGACTTCCAGGACTGAAAAAGGTGACGAAAGCAGACTTCCAGGGCTGATGAAGGTGACGTTAGCTGACTTCCAGGGCTGATGAAGGTTATGTTAGCTGACCGCCAGGATTGACGAAGGAGATGAGAGCTGACTTTCAGGACTGATGAAAGTGATGGTAGCTGACTTCCAGGGTTGATTAAGGTGACGTTAGCTGACTTCCAGGGCTGACGAAGGTGACGTTAGCTGACTTCCAGGGCTGATGAAGGTGATGTTAGCTGACTTCCAGGGCTGACGAAGGTGATGTTAGCTGACTTCCACAACTGACGAAGTTGACGTTAGCTCATTTCCTGGTAGATGTAAGATGAACCTTGGCAGATGATTGAATTAAACGAATGGAATTTTTGTGATGTTTAAGTTGTGTTCTGATTAAACCCATCAGCGAAGTGACGGATACTTCCACCAGTGTTTTATAAATTGACTTTATACTTTGGTTTCTTGTTACTGTTTAGCCTCAACTGATTTCCCAAATGGATAATTGTTGCAAAATCAGAGATATGTAAAAACATATCTATTTATAATTTTTTTTATTTTTATTGTCATCAAAAAGAATATTATTTTAATCTCAGGGCTTCTTTTAACAAATATGATGAAAACATTACTTCAAGAAAAGAAACCGAATGTTCTTAAATCCTGGTACACGATTTTTCTGACCCATCAAAGCCGTGTCTTCACTTGGAACTTCCCTTCACGAAATGGCTCATTACATCACTTATCTCAACGCCAATGAAGCCACTTTAAATGTATGGTATGGTACGTGATAATGTACAGTACGTGATATGAATTTACAGAACTCGTATGTATTCGACTCCAATCTGTTCGATTGTTTGTGTACAAAAGGAAAGAATAGCAAGTGGTAGTATGTATATGTATATATATATATATATATATATATATATATATATATATATATATATATATATATCTATACATATATACATATGTGTGTAGAAAGTACATATATATATATATATATATATATATATATATATATATATATATATATACATATATACATACATACATACACATATACATATATATGTATGTAGAATTAAATATGTACAGTATGTCGAAGTATATGTATGTATATGTATATAAAAAAAAATATATCTTCTTCTTCTTTCAGCTGCTCCCATTGGGGGTCGCCACAGCGGATCATCCATATGATCCGCATCGTGATTTGGCAAATGTTTTACACCGGATGCCCTTCCTGACGCAACTCTGGTCGCCACTTACGACACAGGGATCTGGTACACCTATTTTAACTATATACATATATATATATATATATATATATATATATACAGTGGGGAAAACAAGTATTTGATACACTACCAATTTTTCAGGTTTTACCACTTACAAAGCAAGTAGAGGTCTGTAATTTTTATCATAGGTACACTTCAACTGTGAAAGATGGAATCTAAAACAAAAATCCTGAAAATCACATTGTATGATTTTTAAATAATTAATTTGCATTTTATTGCATATATATAATTATATATTATTACCGGGAATCCGCAGAAAAAATTAGTTACGTCCCAAGGGAAAACCCGCGATGAACCCAGAGCGCGATCGGTGAATCGTGATGAAGCGGGGGTTGACTGTATATATATATATATATATATATATATATATATATATATATATATATATATATATATATATATATATATATATATATATATATATATATTGTTGCGGGCCGTGGGACCGGAGGGGGGGGGAGCTATCTCGGGTTTCCACCAGACTCCCTGGAATTGCAGGCCGTCGCACAAGGATAATTCCGTGATTCGGCGGGTCACCAACTGACTGTGAACACCAATAACTCAACCACGTGACCTGGGGACCTCAATCTATGGGTGAACCGGGTTACCTAATTAATCACATGACCCAATTACCGGGGGACACGCCCTCAATACACCTTGTCCGAACCAGATCAGATGCAGCCGAACGACACTGCCAAGGACATACCGGCTAAAAGGAACGATCTTGGGAATAAAGTCCTGGCGAGGTTCGGATACGGACCATGCTGGATCAATGAAAGAAAAGACAAAAACGAGCTGGGAACATTTCTCCAAATAATTTATTAACAGGCATGCGAGGAAAGATATGTGGCACAGTGAATATAGCTTTTATTGTTGTGTGTGAGCAGGTATTGGAAGAAATGTGAGAGATGTGGCAATAATACAAGAAACTTACAAAAGCAGACACATAACAGAGTTATCCTGATATAATTCTTCTACTGTCTTAACTTAAGCCAGGACGAACGGACACGCACACGCACACGCACGCACGCACACACACGCACACACACACACACACACACACACGCACACGCACGCACGCACACACACGCACACACACACACACACACACACACACACCGACGAAAAGGAGAAAAAGGAGAGGAGATGAGGCTAACAGTCTCTCAATACCTTGCATGATTGCCCGATCGTGCCACCAGTATGTTTTGGGGGGATGCTCCATTGGGCGATACCTCCCTGACAGCTGGCACATCGTCTCTTGCTTCGTGGCACTTCGTGCAGCTAGTATTGGTCCAGAGAATAAGGCGCGACCGTCAGGCGTGAAGGGAGGGACTTGGGTGGAGTCAAAAGCCAGTGGGTGGAGAGAGGCAGAATCAAAAGCGAGTAGGAGGAGAGAAGCAGAGTTAAAAGCCAGTGGGTGGAGAGAGACAGAGTAAAAAGTGAGTGGGTGGAGAGAGACGACGAGGCAGTGAAGAATGCAGAGTCAGCAGGCGAATTGGTGGGTTGTCAATCCCAGACCAGGACGAGCAGACAGGAATGAGCAGAAAACCCGCCCACCAGGAATAACGGGCAGGAACGACACTGGAAAGATGATGACGGGCAGTAACGACGGGCAGGAACGACACTAGCGGCTCCATGACCCTGTTGTGGTTACCAAATTCGCAAACCACCATTCAGGTCCCTTAGGTGAGATATCTCGGTAAGTATATGTGTAGTTAGGCCCAAACCCGTTGTCTAGTGGGAATACATGTCATTTATGCGTGCTGCGACTCTTCAGGATAGCCGTTTTTCTTTTACTATCTTTATTTTGGACCAACCGCCATTGTTACCACCACCAACCACAACATCAACCACCCACCGCGGCGCCGCTTCACGTCACACCTCGCAACCGTCGCATCGCCACCGTTCTTGCGCCGCTTGTGGGTACCGGTGTTGGACTCGTGCAGGGCGCGCGCCGAACAGCGTGTACAAAACCACGGATTTTCCGCTTCAAAAACGGATCAAAAACGACACGCCCACTTTTGTTCCGTCCAATCGGTGAGCGAGGGGCGATTTGGCCCCGCCTCCAGGGCGTTGGAGGGCGATCGCTATATGCAAATTTATGGATCAAAATGCATTCACGCCCACTTTTTCTCGGGCCAATGGGGAGCGAGGTGAAAGGTCGAAGGCAGGGGGTCAAA